>NC_057721.1:3270082-3275568 GCF_004010195.1 Chiloscyllium plagiosum | reverse complement strand
AGAGAGAGAGGGGACTGAGCGACACCAGTCAGTGTACAGATATCTCCCTGAGAGAGAGGGGGGACTGAGAGACACCAGTCAGTGTACAGATACCTCCCTGAGAGAGAGGGGGCACTGAGAGACACCAGTCAGTGTACAGATACCTCCCTGAGAGAGAGATGGGGGACTGAGAGACACCAGTCAGTGTACAGATATGTCCCTGAGAGAGAGGGGGGCACTGAGGAACACCAGTCAGTGTACACATACCTCCCTGAAAGAGAGGGGGGACTGAGACACACCAGTCAGTGCACAGATATCTCCCTGAGAGAGAGGGGGGGACTGAGAGACACCAGTCAGTGTCCAGGTATCTCCCTGAGAGAGAGGGGGGACTGAGAGACACCAGTCAGTGTACAGATATCTCCCTGAGAGAGACGGGGGAACTGAGAGACAGGGTTGCTGGAGGGTTACTGGACTCAAAACCTTAAATCTGCTTTCTCTCTTCCCCGATGCTGCCAGACCTGCTGAGCTATCATAGGATCCCTACAGTGTGGAAACAGGCCATTCAGCCCATTGCATCTACACCGACTCACTGAACAGCATCCCACCCAGACTCAACCCCTCAATCCTATCCCTAGAACTCTGCATTTCCCACAGCTAATCCACCTGCCCTGCAAACCGTGGGCTATAAAGCATGGCCTATCCACCTCACCTGCACATCTTTGGACGGTGGGAAGAAACCAGAGCACCCAGAGGAAACCAGCACAGACACGGGGAGAACGTGCAAACTCCACACAGCCTGAGGATGGAATCGAACCAGGTTCCTTGCCGCTGTGAGGCAGCAGTGCTCACCACTGAGCCACGGTGCCACCAGTACAGTTTCTCCAGCATTTCCTGTGGTTGTCCCTTCTATTAGCTCGGTGGGATGTCTACAGCACTGAGTGAAAGGACAGAGAAAATAATTTCAATCATACAGTACTGGGATAAATATAGAAAAACAAATGCTGATATGACTGCTAGAAAAAAATAGAATAGTGAGATTATTTGGGATGGCACGTTCAAGTAAATAGCCTTCTCCTGTGTATCCTGAGACAGTGAGAATTAAATGGGATAGATCCCAAAAACCCGCTCCAAGAATCAGAATTCTTGATGCTTGGTCCAGATGCAGACGGACCCCCTTTCCAACCTTATGGCCATTTGAACGACATGTTCAGAGGTCAAATGGGGGCCCAATATTGTACTTCCTTAATATCGAGTATTTCCTGAAAGGAAAGTGCCTTTTGGTCACATGGGGTTCAGGAGTCGATGAAGAACTGAACGACGCGGGAAAGAATGGGCTCCAAAAACGTTTCCATACTGAACGTGGCGTGTGAAAGCAGAAGCATGCCCCGGATCATTGTGGGACCAGGAGCAGCGACTCACCCTCCAGACGCAAATGAGAACAGATTACATTGACAGTCAAGGTCTTGTGTCAAAAACGGGGAGGCAACGGCTCAGTGGTATCATCGCTAGACTGTTAATCCAGGTAATGTTCTGGGGACCCACCACTGCCCATGGTGTCGTTTGAGCTCAGTAGGATCTGGAAGTAAGAATCTAATGATGATCATGAATCCATTGCTGATTGTTGGAAAAACCCATCTGGGTCACTAATGCCCTTTAGGGAAGAAATCTGCCATCCTTATCTGGTCTGGCCTACATGTGACTCCAGACCCACAGCAATGGGGTTGACTCTTAACTGCTCTCTGGGCAATTAGCAATGGGCAATAAATGCTGGCTTGGCCAGTGATGCCCTCATCCTGTAAGTAAATACAAAATAACCTGAGGGTGCTGTGCCAACAATGACCGACAACTTTTCGATGACCTCACTCGACTGATCAAGGTCAGTGAATACATCTTGAAATGGCTCATCACACCAACAATGGCACTAGACTGATACCTTGCTCAATTCCCCACACGCCCATTCCTGGCTATCCCACAAACAATCAGGATTAATAGCTAACATTTTGAGCTTCACCTTCACCTCTCACCCTGAGCATTGCTACAAGTTTCACATGTTCACTTCACAGCGGGCACACACTGCACATGACAGCCAAATCACTCCAGTAAGTTACCACACTCTCACAGAGACACACTCACAGGACAAGGCAGCTCACAGCCAGAAGGACAGGATTTTAATGGAAGGGGACATAGATGTACAGGTTAGGTGGAACAGCCATGTTAAATTGCCCATCGTGTCCAGGGATGTGCAGGCTCGGTGAATTAGCATGGGAAATGTAGGGTCACACAGAAAGGGTGGGATGCTCTTCAGAGGGTCAGTGTAGACTCAGAATCATAGAGTGGAAACAGACCCTTTGGTCCAACTTGTCCATGCCAACCAGATATCCTCAATGAATCCAGTCCCATTTGCCAGCACTTGGCCCACCTCACTCTAAACCCTGCCTATACATATATCCATCCAGATGTCTTTTAAATACTGTACTTGTACCAGCCTCCACCACTTCCTCTGGCAGCTCCATCCATAAAAGCACCATCCTCCGCTTGAAAATGTTGTCCCTTAGGTCCCTTTTAAATTTCCCGCCTCTCACCTTAAACCTATGCCCCTAGTTTTGGACTCTCCCACCCTGATGGGCCAAATGGCCTCTTTCGCACTTTAGGGATTCTATGATTTGATGACAGTCACTGTGTAAATGTCTTCACACCCTGTGGTGGAGGTGGGTCAGGTTGAGGTTGGAGAAGCCATTGCCTGAGGCTGTTCTGAAACAGTTGGAAGATGTTGAACTGATTCTCCTTCTCACATCTCATCTCCCCTGTCACACAACCTCTTCTGATTTATAAGTCATGGGTGCTGTAAGCCTGACCCTCTTAGTTGTCCCTCCTCTCCCCGCCCCATCCCTCCCCTCACTGACTTGCTCTTCACCAAAGCCTGTGAGCTGCCCCCTGACTGGGTGCTGCAGATGATGTTAATGTAGGCACAACACTGTCCCTTAATCCCACACTCACAGATTCACACCACGAGGACCCATCCTGGAAATGGTTCACACTGCAACCTGGTTGGGTTCCATTTTATGCGCTATTTGGATTCTCTTTGGGTGACTTGTGGCCTGTCAGGAAGATTTCTCTTCACCCGTGAGTGACTGAGATCTATCTCCAGTGCATTTCTTCAAAACTAATTTTATATATAATACACTGACAATCTAGGTACCTACTTGTCTGTCTTGTGCAGAATATCACCCCCTGTCTTCTCAGACACTTGCATGGGATTGCTGAGGCCAATTGAGACATTTATGAGGGTTTGAGATGATCATTCAAATTAAAACAAGGTGCAGAGTTATGGGGAGAGAGGTAGGAGATGGACATGATTTACAGAGGGCCGGGGCAGACAACAAGGGCTCCTTCTGCCCCATTACCATTCTGTGATTGTGTCACTGTTTTATCCCAACACACATTGCCATCTCGTTGCTGGAACAGTAAGCAATCCCTCTGCGGAATTGGCACATGGAACGAGACTGGATACTAGTGGGATGTAGCCAGGGTGGGGCACGAAGTGGGCACAGACTGTCACACATGCCTTTCTACTTCAGATCAGCCCTTCAATGGTGCCATCTCCCGACCAACACTGATGCACTGGGAAGTGTGACAGAAGGCCAGCGTGTCGTGTTGGGAGTCCAGGAAAACGTGACACTGGGATTTGCGTCATGCTTGACGTTGTAGATTTCCAATACAGGCAAGTCCCCGAGCACAGAGTTGGGGCACAATCAACTGACTGACATTGTACGTTCCAACACGGCGTGAGCCACGATTAGCCAAGTGCTGCGGTCGAGTCCACACAGCGTCCAACAATCCTCTGATGAAAGGCCATCAAGGCTGGGTTATTCCAGTGTTATTGGTCCAACTGTATTTCCCAGGATGCTGTGGTGTCATAGAGTCATAGAAGTGTACAACACTGAAACAGACCCTTCGGTCAACACATTCATGCCAACCAGATATCCTAAATTAATCTAGTCCCATTTATCAGCACCCAGCCCATACCCCTCCAAACCCTTCCTATTCATATACCCATCCAGATGCCTTTTAAATGTTGCAATTGTACCAGCCTCCACCACTTCCTCTGACAGCTCATTCCACACACGTACTACCCTCTGCATGAAAAAGTTACCCCTTAGGTCCCTTTTAAATCTTTCCCCTCTCACCCTAAACCTATGCCCTCTAGTTCTGGACTCCCCCACCCCAGGGAAAAGACTTTGTCTATTTACCCTATCCATGCCCCTCATAATTTTATAAACTTCTATAAGGTCACCCCTCAGCCTCTGACGCTCCAGGGTAAAGAGCCATTCAGCCTTGCTCTATAGCTCAAACCCTCCAATCCTGGCAACATCCTTGTAAATGTTTTCTGGACCCTTTCAAGTTTCGCAATATCCTTCCTATAGGAGGGAGATCAGAACTGCACAATATTCCAACAGTGGCCTAACCAATGTCCTGTACAGCCCCAACATGACCTCCCAACTCCTGTACTCAATACTCTGACCAATAAAGGAAAGCATACCAAATGCTTTCTTCACTATCCTATCTACCTGCAACTCTACTTTTAAGGAATTAGATTAGATTAGATTCACTACAGTATGGAAACAGGTTCTTTGGCCCCACAAGTCCACACTGACCCTCCAAAGAGTAACCCACCCAGACCCATTCCCCTACCCTATCCCTGACTAATGCACCTAACACTATGGGCAATCTAGCATGGCCAATTCACCTGGCCTGCACATTTTTGGACTGTGGAAGGAAACTGGAGCACCCGGATGAAACCCACACAGCCACAGGGTGAACATGCAGACTCCACACAGACAGACTCCCAAGGTGGGAATTGAACCCAGGTCTCTGGTACTGTGAGGCAGCAGTGCTGACCACTGAGCCACCATGCCACCCATATGATCCTGCACTCCAGGTCTCTTTATTCAGCAACACCCTCAGGATCTCACGTGGAACATGAGCTCACTGTCCTTGCTCAGGGTGGTCCCAGTCATTGTTCTCCTCAGGCCCATGCTGCTGCTTTCAGGTAGGGAGTACGAGGAGCTGAGTCCCTCTCTGTGCCCTTCCCTCTCAGAGCTGCTTAACCTCCAGTATAAGTCAGCAACACTGTGCAGGAGCATGAGGACAGGGAAAAGCACGCACACACATGCACAAACACAGACATACATTCAACACACATACACACAACACACACATACACATGCAGCACACACAACATACACACAACCCACAACATGCATACAACATGCACACACACGTACACACATTCATACAACACACATAAACACAACACACACATGCACATTCAGCACACACATCACACACACACAACACCCAGTGACAAGATCGCCCACTGACACACATCACCCACTGAGGCACATCACCCACTGACACACATCACCCAATGAGACACATCACCCAGTGACACACATCACCCAGTGACACACACCACCCAGTGAGACACATCACCCAGTGAGACACAT
>NC_057721.1:3258565-3269910 GCF_004010195.1 Chiloscyllium plagiosum | reverse complement strand
ACACACACATATACACACACACACCTACACACACATACCTACACACACACCTACACACACATATACACACGCACACACACACATACCTACACACACACATACACACACGTGCACACGCACACACACACACACACCTACACACACACACAACTACACACACACACAACTACACACACACATACATACACACACACCAGGTACTATGGGATGGAACAGCCGTGATGAGTTCACACTTGTGTGCAATCTGGAATGACGGAATCCAAACATAGTTACTCTTGGATTTTTGTTTGCAATGTGAGGAAGATGGCACTGCCATGGGCACTGGTAAAGGGCAGGTTGGGTGTGAGGAGCTGGATGTCAATGGGAAATTGAGTTGCAGAGCCAGCCACTCAGTGGATTTGTCTTGGTGGTTCCACAGCAAACTGAAGGCAGGATACAGTACATTGACCTAAAACCTTCACCGTTTGATGTCACAGAAATGTGAGGGAGTGGAGTCTCTTTCAGTTCCAAATTAAATGACACCCAGGTTAAAGTCCAACGGGTTTATTTGAAATTGCAGCTTTCAATGCTCAGCTCCTTCCTCAGGTGCCTGTTGGACTATAACCTGGTGCCATTTGATCCTTGACTTTGTCCATCTCCGGTCCACCTCCGCCATCTCCACATCATCTTTTTAGTTCCGTTTTGGATATAGATGCAGTTGATGCTCCACAGGCAGGGCATCTCACCCCCATGGTGCCACACGTTCACTCTGTACCCTGGTCTCCAGACGGAAGGAATTAAATGATGTTTGCAGTTCAGCTCAGAAAGTCATCTTCCCATTCATTAGCAATGCAGTTCCCTCCCCTGCTCAGACTTTGTTGAGCACTGAATAGTATCCCCTGCCCCTCTCCTCCTTCTTCCAGCAGATTCACTGAATCACAGAATCCCTATAGTATGGAAGCAGGCCATTCTGCCCATCGAGTCCACACCGAACCTCCAAACAGTATCCCTCCCAGGCCCGTCCCTGTAACCCTATATTTCCCATGGCCAAATCACTTAACCTGCACATCTTTCGATTGTGGGAGGAAGCCGGAACATCTGGGAGGAAATCCGCGCAGACACGGGGAGAATATGCAAACTCCACGCAGACAGTCGCCTGAGGGTGGAATCGAACTTAGATCCCTGACGCTGTGAGGCAGCAGTGCTAACCACTGAGTCACCACCCAACCTTGCACCACCTATAGATTGTCCTGCTCCAAATGACATCTATTCCATCTTCCAGCCAGGTTGCATTTTCCTGGAAATTCCCACCAGGATATCTACCTCAGAGAAAGGCTGGTGTCGGGTGTCATTGGAATGAGAATGGTGCCCTCCCGTGGAAGGTTGGTGTGGGTGCACCCAGCACACAGCCCAGGCTGCCCAGGATAAAGGTGTTTGATCAGGTTCCCCATGGTAGCCTACTGCACAAATTACAGAGGCATGGGATTGAGGGTGTTTAGTGATTTGGATCAGAAATTGGCTAGCTGAAAGAAGACAGAGAGTGCTGGATGATGGGAAATGTTCATCTTGGTGTTCTGATTTGGAAGTGCCGGGGTTGGACTGGGGCGTACAAAATTAAAAATCACACAACACTAGGTTATAGTCCAACAGGTTTAATTGGAAGCAAACTAGCTTTCGGAGCGCTGCTCCTTCAGATGAAGGAACGTCGCTCCGAAAGCTAGTGTGCTTCCAATTAAACCTGTTGGACTATAACCTAGTGTTGTGTGATTTTTAACTTTGTACATCCTGGAGTTCAGCTACTAGCTGTGTCCTGCAAGGATCTGTTTTGGGGCTACTGCTGTTTGTCATTTTTAAAAAACAACCTGGATGAGGGTGTAGAAGGATGGGTTAGTAAACTTGCAGATGATATTAAGGTCGGTAGAGTTGTAGATAGTGCTTAAGGATGTTGCAGGTTATAGAGGGACATGGATAAGCTGCAGAGCTAGGCTGAGAGGTGGATAAAGGAGTTTAATGCTGAAAAGTGTGTGGTGATTCCCTTTGGAAGGAGCAACAGGAATTATGAGTACTGGCCTAATGGTAAGATTCTTGGTAGTGCAGATGAGCAGAGAGATCTCAGTGTCCCATGTACATTGATCCCTGAAAGTTGCCACCCAGGTTGATAGCATTGTTAAGAAGGCATACGGTGGGTGAATTTTTATTGATAGAGGGATTGAGTTTCGGAACCATGAGGTCATGTTGCAGTTGTACAAAACTCTGGTGTTGCCACACTTGGCATATTGTGTACAGTTCAGATCACTGCACTATAGAAAGGATGTGGAAGCTTTGGAAAGGGTTCAGAGAAGATTTACTAGGATTGTGCCTGGTATGGAGGGAAGGTCTTACGAGGGAAGGCTGAGGAATGACTTGAGGCTGTTTTCGTTAGACAGAAGAAGATTGAAAGGTGACTTAATTGAGACATATAAAATAATCAGAGGGTTAGGTAGGGTGGACAGTGAGAGCCTTTTTCCTTGGATGGTGATTGCTAGCATGAGGGGGCATAGCTTTAAATTGAGGGGTGATAGATTTAGGACAGATATCAGGGGCAGTTTCTTTACTCAGAGAGTAGTCAGGGTGTGGAACACACTGCCCGCAACAGGAGGAGACTCACCAAATTTAAGTGGTCTTTGGATAAACATATTGATGAAAATGGAATAGTGTAGGATAGTTGGGGCTTCAGACTGGTTCCACTGGTCAGCACAACATCGAGGGTCGAAGGGCCTACACTGGTCTGTAATGTTCGATGTTCTATAACTCACCCACTGTTACCACCTGCCATTTGCATAATCTAACTGGTTGGCCACAATGCACAGCCATCAGTTCGGGAACTGAAACATGTAACTTGAAGCCTGAGGCCCAATAGCAGAGACAGGACACAATGCAACCTCTGGATCTCCTGAGCTGGTGTCTGCAGAAGGCTGGAAACTGGGAACCCGGTCCTTTTGCTCTTGCCACGCCACTGGCTGGAAACTTATCAATCTGAAGGACTTGTAGCAAATATCATAAAAAAAATCTACAACCGCAAGCAACATTGATTCCTTACAGTGCAGATAGAGGTTATTCCACCCATCCATTCTCCACCAACCCACTGAAGAGCATCCCATCCTAATCCAAACCCCACCCTATCCCATGGCTAACCAACCTAGCCTGCAATATGGGCAATTTAGCATGGCCAATCCTCCTACCCCGCACAGCTTTGGACTGTGGGAGGAAATCAGAGCACCCAGAGGAAACCCAGGCAGACACGGGGAGAATGTGCAAACTCCACACAGTTAGTTGCCCAAGGGTGGAACTGAACCCAATACCCTGGCACTGTGAGGCAGCAGTGCTAACCACTGAGTCAGTGGAAATCAATCGACTACTACACTGAACGAAGTTGATGATCCCTTTAAAAGGAGCTGGTTTTGCTGGGCAACGGGGTGGGGGTTGTTCCGAGGGTATGGGGGTCTCTCCCTGGACTTAAACCCTTGTTCAGAGAGCTTCGGTGAGACTGGTTACAATGCTGGCATCATATTAGTGTCACACTCTGAATAATGTCATCTACTGTCTACCCTGTGTGTGACTGGTGAATGTTTTCTCGCACATCAACACACTCACCAAAGTGGCATCTGGTGCCATTCTCAGCAGGGGTGTGTGTGTGTGTGTGTGTGTGCGGCAGCCAAAGGGTCAAAACAGGTGACAGAGCCCAATCTCACCTTCAGATTGTCATCTCCATCCATATTTCAAATTCCATAGCTAGAGCGCCAACACATGGTGGGTTAGAGAGTTGCTCCCAAAATCCCAAGAAGAGAATGGGCAGTCAATGTGAGGAATTCTAATATCCAATGACAGCTGGATTGGGGTTGAATAAAAAGTGCATATTTTCATCATCTTAAACCCAAACTAGCCCTCCATCTGATCCCTCCACTTTACATACGATCTCAAAGGTCTGCAGTGTAGAAAAAGGCCCTTTGGCCTGTCATGGCTCAGGATGGGCAGGACTGGCAGCTTAATGTTCCAGGATACAAATGCTACAGGAAGGATAGAAAGGGAGGCAAGAGAGGAGGGGGAGTGGCATTTTTGATAAGGGATAGCATTACAGCGGTGCTGAGGGAGGAAATTCCCTTTTCCATCACTATTTTAAATCTAATAGAATTATGGTCGCTGGCCCCAAAGTGCTCCCCCACTGACACCTCAGTCACCTGCCCTGCCTTATTTCCCAAGAGTAGGTCAAGTTTTGCACCTTCTCTAGTAGGTACATCCACATACCGAATCAGAAAATTGCCTCATACACACTTAACAAATTCCTCTCCATCTAAAGCCTTAACACAATGGCAGTCCCAGTCTATGTTTGTAAAGTTAAAATTCCCTACCATAACCGCCCTATTTTTCTTACAGATAGCTGAGGTCTATTACAAGTTTGTTTCTCAAAGGTGGGATATCTGGTTGGCATGGACGGGTTGGACCGAAGAGTCTGTTTCTATGCTATACATCTCTATGACTCTATGACTCAATGTCTGTGCCAGTCAGAACCAACTGCCTCACGATTCCAGTCTCACTTCCCAGCATGTAACCCATTGCCTTGGCTTCACAGGTGTACATTTAAAATTTTCTTCAATGCGGACAAAGTTAAAAATCACACAACACCAGGTTATCATCCAACAGGTTTATTTGGAAACACGAGATTTATTTGCAGGTAGTTGTGGCTGAGTGGTTAAAGTGATGGATTAGAAATCGATTGGTGTTTCCCCTTGCAAGTTTGAATCCTGCTGACTATGTTTCCTCAAATTGTCAAATTTGGCGGCACGGTGGCTCAATGGTTAGCACTGCTGCCTCACAGCGCCAGGGACCTGGGTTTGATTCCAGCTTCGGATGACTGTCTATTTGGAGCTTGCACATTCTCCCCACATCCGCGTGGGTTTCCTCCGGGTGCTCCGGTTTCCTCCCACAATCCAAAGACGTGCAGACCAGGTGAACTGGCCATGCTAAATTGCCCGTAGTGTAAGGTGCATTAGTCAGGGGGAAATATTGGGTCAGTATGGACTTGTTGAAGGGCGTGTTTCCAAACTGCAGGGAATCTAGTCTGCTCCTTCTTCAATGTGATGAGGGTCTCTGCCTCTCCCACCCTTACAGGCAGCGAGTTCCAGATTCCTACCACCCTCTGGGTGTCAAGGCCTCTCCTTCAGGACAAGACAAGCGGCAGACAGCTAACCCATTCTGAGGGGGCGAGATATTGATTGAAGAATCACTTTGTGAGTTATTGGGGGGGAATGAGCTGGTCATCGATGTTATCTGCTTCTGCAGGGTCCTGGGCTGAAGAAAGGGCATGGAACCAAAATGCTACATCTCCTTTGTCTCCACAGATGGGGCAGACCTGCTGAGTTTTCTCAACATTTTATATTTTTGCGTCGCATTTCCAGCTTCCGTAGTTCTTTCAATTTTTAGTCCCCGCAGGGTGTTGGATATTTAAACTTCAAGAAGTCTTACACCCAGCACCGAGCTCACATGCTCTTTTGAGATGATTCATCCTTTTGTGTTGGGACGAACCAAATTAAAGCACAATGAACACTAATTTAAAGGTGATTTAAGCATAAATTAACACAAAATAATACCTGATTAAAAGCAGAAATCAACACAGATCAAAGCTCATTAAACATGCGTTAACACAAATTAAAAACTGATATTCATTTGGAAGTACATGGCAATAACTCGCCAATACCTTTTTATCGAGTTGATGTTTGCAATGAATTCCACTTTTCCAATCCTCTCAATACAATCCTTCAATAATGGAACTGGATATGAATCTGGTTTCTTTTCCAGGTTGACTGGCGGCACAGTGGTTAGCACTGCTGCCTCACACTGCCAGGGACCCGCGTTCAATTCCACCCCCTGTCTGTGTGGAGTTTGCACGTTCTCCCTGTGTCTGTGTGGGTTTTCTCTCACCCTGCAACGATGTGCAGGGTTCAGTGGATTGGCCATGCTAAATTGCCCATAGAGTCCAGGCGAGGTGGACCAGCCATAGTAAATGCAGGGGTAAGGCTGTGAGTCTGGGTGGGATGCTCTTCAGAGGGTCAGTGTAGACACGATAGGCCAAATGTCCAGTGTCCACACTGGAGGGGTTCGGTGACTTGCCAACAACCTTTACACAATTGCTGTGATCCACCTGGCTTTGGTGCGAGCACAATCTGTGAGCTTTACTGACTTGGTTCACTAATGCTTTTGCCCATCAAGAACATGATCTTGTCACTCACTTGAGCTAACTTCTCTGCTGATTCCATTAGCATGTTGTTTTAAGGATAACACATATGCAAGTTAAACATCATGTCTGAGCAAAAACATTTTCCTGGACTGTATGTATAAATGGATATACAGTCTGTAATATCTTTTGTGAGTCACATCAATAGATTTTTGGAAGGCTGCACATTATTTCATTTCTCTTCTTAAACATCCCTCTTTTACCCAGATTATTAGATGGTTACATTTTGAATGGTCATTTCCTGCTATTTTTGTTTAACTCCCTATTTCTTTCACCTCAGTAAATGTATTTCCTGGCTGACTACCATCCCAACCCTAATATCGCTTTAACATATTAATAAGAAACAACTGCTGATTTGTCCTGCTGCCTGGAGTACTCGTTACATCACCGAATTACTCAGGTTTGGAAGAAAGCCATTCAGTCCCTGATACCCGCACAGGTTTCCTTCATCTCTAGTGATCGTTCTTGTATTTGTTTCGTCTCCTCATGATAAATTAATGTTTATCAATTTTGAGAGACAATAATGCTGTCTACTGTGAAGACTGATGCTAATTATTTCTTCAATTCCTCTGCCATTTCCGGGTTCCCCATTATTATTTCCCTCATTCTCTCAGGCGCCGATGTTAACTTTGGCTTTTCTCTTCCTTTTAATATATTTAAAGAAGCTCTTACCATCCATCTTGACAATGCTTGCAAATTTAGTCTCAACATGTATTTTCTTTCTTTTTTTGTTGGTTTGAAATTTTCCCAATCCTCTGGCTTTTCACTAATCGCTACCACATTGTATGCTCTTTTTCTTCAAATTTGATGCTGTCCTTAACTTCCTTAGTTGGCCATGGGGAGTTGGTTTATCGTCTTCCCGGAATCCTTCTTCCTCACTCGGACATTTCTTTGTTATCAGCCACGATCTTCTTCGAATGCTTGCTATTCTCCCTCCAGGGCTTTTGCAGTTAAACCGCTTTCTTAACCCACTCCAGCCAGCTCTGCCCTCATTCCTCTGCGATTACCCTTGTTTAAGTTGAGCGCAGTTGTTTCTGACCCAAGTCATTTGTTGTCCAATTGAATTCTTAAATTCTATCATGTTATGATCGCTATTCCTGAGCAGAACATCTACTCTGACATTATTTATTAAACTTGGATAATGACATATCCAAAACTCCAAAGTAGTCTGAGCTGGTTCGATCCATAGCGTAGATTTCGGAAATTGTCCTGAATACACTGCCTGAATCCTTCCTCATGGTTTACTCTGGTGATCTAACAAACCCTAAATCCACATGAAGATTAACGTCACCCATGATTATGCACTGACTTTGTTATATGCCCTCACTATTTTCTGACTTAGTCTCTGTCCCACTGTATAGCTACTGTTCGAGGTCTTACAGATTACGCCGACTGCTTCATTTCAAAGCTCCATCCAAATGGATTCTATACCTGCTGATCTAACATCTTTTCTTGCTGTCATACGTATTCCAACCTGCCTGTCCTTTGGAAAACTTAGTTCCCAGATTTGATCTCCATGTCCCTGCAATGGCTGTAAGATCATATCATATTTGTATGGTTAATTCTTCCATTTTGTTCTGAATACGTTTGCGTTTTTGACCATAGTTTCCCACTTTGACCCTATTGCCTGATGTTTCTCGATGTTTGTATAACCCGCCCCTTCTTGTCCCATTCTGGAGTATCAGTAGCTGCCCTGTAAAACTGCCTTGCTCTCTTGTTTTTTTTAAGCTTACCCTCCCCCCACCACTCTGCGCCCGATAAGAAACTGATTTCCACCCATCCATGAGAATTCAAACTGTGATCACTTTGGTTTGGTGGAAATGTTTGCCGCTGTCAATAACACTGAAGACTCCAGGAGCCAGCAAGGGCTTGCAAGAAGACATGAGCAAACAGGTAGCAACAGAATCTGGTTCTTGGATGGAGGATGACTGCCTTCCCTTCGGGAATTGTGAGGGGACAGAACAGCCTG
Organism: Chiloscyllium plagiosum; assembly: GCF_004010195.1. Lineage (NCBI taxonomy): Eukaryota > Metazoa > Chordata > Chondrichthyes > Orectolobiformes > Hemiscylliidae > Chiloscyllium > Chiloscyllium plagiosum. The sequence goes on along the minus strand of NC_057721.1, from coordinate 3,261,691 downwards.
ATGCTCGATGTGCACACCCTACCATGATAATGTTTGAGGTGGAGGTGTGGATAGGAAGCTGGGGTTTTCACACATACCTTCAGTGGGAAGTGCTTACCACAGAGGGTTCTGCCTCCTTTTGGGTGGTGACGGACAAGAGATCTCCATGAGTCCGGCTAGGATACTGCTCTCTTCCGTGATGCTTTGAGGGTGTTTGTAAGATGTTTTCTCTTCTCTTCTTGGAACTGCTTGTGATGGGGAAGTTCAGAGGAGAGAACTTGCTTTGTATCAGAGTTGCAAATGATGGCACCTTCCCGATGTGATAAATTGACAGGAACTGTCTCTTTGAAGCTGGGGATGTTTACCTGAGGGAGGACACTGACAATGCAGCAGCTAATCCATTGGGATGGCAGGAATGTGAGGAGGCATCTTTAGCAATAATTCTCCAAGGATTTGAGATGACTGTGATACATTGCCCATGTCTCCAATGCTTACAGAAGGCCTGAAAATATAAATGCCTTGCAGGCCATGAGCATAGTGTCAAGCTTGAGGTCTCCATCATCAAACACTCAAAGGCTACCCTGGTGGCATTGTTGAATTTCATTGGCCATGCTCTCACTGAGAGGAAGCTCCCACACTGTGAGAATTGATTCAGATTTCCCAGTGACTTGCTGTGGGTCTTGATCCTCAGGGGCCAGTGTTCCAATGTGGGAACAGCTCAGCGCAGATCTCTGTCTTCCGGGTGTATAGCCTAAGGGCAACTCTCTCCAATGCTTCAGTGAAGATATCCATAATGGTTTAGACTGGACCTCTGAACGTTCAGAGATAAACATTGTCAGCACACTACAACTTAGTGATAGATGTTGGGGCCTCCTTGGACTGGAAGCGATGAAGATGGAAGTGTCCTGCTCATCCTGTAGGGAAGCTCCAATCCGACGAGAAACTGCATAGATGCAGTGAGAATTAATGAAAAAAGCTTTGGTATTGTGGCATGGCTCAACCTGACCCCAGTTTGCGCTCATATTGGGTGAGTGATGGACCCGTTGGTGAGGATCACTGCTTGCATAACAATGAGCAATGAGCAGAGAATTGCAATGAATTTCTACAGCAGCCAATTTTGGGGTGAATGCTTCATAGTGCCTCCTGATTGCTGCTGCTGCTATTGAAGGTGTTTCCATGAAGATCCTATCCATGGTGCATCACGATAAATGGAATTAGCATCAGGACCCCAGTCGCAGCAATACAGGAGGAGAATACTTGCAAAGGCCTGCCCTGTGGCAGACAGCAGGGAGACCCTTTCTGGTTATGGCAACTAATCTTATTTCTTGTCTCCAGGACAGTTATGGCATCTCAGAAACCCCCTGCCATGCTGCCCACATTCTGGATGGTGGGATGGGTTGATGTCTCTGTCCGATGACTGCTTCCCCACTGCACTCTAATGCTTTGCTGGGATACCAAGTGTGCAAGTGGCCTTGACGGCTCCTTTCTGTCAGATGACCTTTGTGCCCTCAGTCTGAGGTTATGCTGCTGTTGTTTTGCAGTGGGATGGGGCTGAGAACACAGAAAGAGAGAAGCTTAAAGGTTGGGAGCAGGAGTAGGGCTTTTGGGCCTTTAATCCAGCTCTGCCATTTCAGTCTGATTTTCCAACTCAGTATTGTGATAGGCTGTCACTATAAAAAGGCTATTTTGTTCTCAGTTTGTTTTCAAGAGTAGCCGTAAACACAGAGTTGCCAAGGAGTGTAGGAAATGTCTAGTTTAACAATGAAAGGAGAGTGGCCAGTACTCCTGGTTCAGGGTTGTTTTTTAAGTTTGTCTTTAGCTGTAGCAGTCACAAGATGTGAGAGTCCAGGGGAGTTGCAAGCTTCAGAAACGAATTCCACTGACTTTCTTCTGAAATCTCTCTCTGGATGTTGTTCTCTCCTGCCTGTAAGAATCTATGCTTGAACTTACCTTTTTGCCAAGGGGTGCGTTTGCAGGATGTTACATATTGGAACTGTTAATTAGTAATAGTCTCCGTATCAGGTTGGGTTAAGTTTTCCAATAGTTAAGTTATTTTAAATTTCACTTTCTTTTTGTTGGTGTTTCAACTGGTAGTGTTCATATAAATTCTGTTTTGCTTAAAGCCGAGTGGTTTGACCAGCTGCATCACGCTTGGAACACCTACTTCACATCTACCTTTAGCAGATAGTGAAGGGGTCTGTCAGAGAATACAGCAGAATATAGATAGACCGGAGAGTTGGGCAGAGAAATGGCAGGTGGAGTTCAATCCGGACAAATGTGAGGTGATCCATTTTGAAAGATGAAATTCAGGAGCGAACTATACAGAAAAATGGAAAGTCCTGGGGAAAATTGATGTACAGAGAGATCTGGGTGTTTAGGTCCATTGTTGCCTGAAGGTGGCAATGGAGGTCAATAGAGCGGTCAAGAAGGCATATGACAGGCTTTCCTTCATTGGTTGGGGTATTGAGTACAAGAGTTGGCAAGTCATGTTACAGTTGTATAAGACTTTGATTCGGCCACATTTGGAATACTAAGTACTGTTCAAAGTTTGTGCGAAGATTTGTAGCTCGGGTGCTCGTTGTGGTGGTTCTGTTCGCCGAGCTGGAAGTTTTTGGTGCAAACGTTTCGTCCCCTGGCTAGGCGACATCCTCAGTGCTTGGGAGCCTCCTGCGAAGCGCTTCTTTGATGTTTCCTCCGGTGTTTATAGTGGTCTGTCCCTGCCGCTTCCGGTTGAAGACAGGAAGGCAGCTAACAATCCGCATACATGAACATCAACTAGCCACGAAACGACACGACCAGCTATCCTTAGTAGCCACAAACGCAGACAACAAGCAACATGAATTCGACTGAGACAACACTACTATCATAGGGCAAGCCACTCAGAGAACAGCCAGGGAATTCCTAGAGACATGGCATTCATCCACAAACTCCATCAACAAACACATCGACCTGGACCCAATATACCAACCACTACAGCGGACAGCTGAAACTGACAACCGGAAGCGGCAGGGACAGACCACTATAAACACCGGAGGAAACATCAAAGAAGCGCTTCGCAGGAGGCTCCCAAGCACTGATGATGTCGCCTAGCCAAGGGACGAAACGTTTGCAACAAAAACTCCCAGCTCGGCGAACAGAACCACAACA
>NC_057721.1:3245306-3257461 GCF_004010195.1 Chiloscyllium plagiosum | reverse complement strand
GCTTGGCACACCCTCCTCATTCCTGAAGAAGGGCTTATGCCCGAAGCGTCGATTCTCCTGCTCCTCGGATGCTGCCTGATCTGCTGTGTTTTTCCAGCACCACATTTTTCAACTCTGGTACTCCAGCATCTGCAGGCCTCACTTTCTCCCTTGAACCATTTTAGCCCAATGAAGTATATCTACCTCCTCCTTCCAGAAGCATCAATGTCAATGGCAGAGTCTTGGTTCAGGAGGTACTCAGAGTGCACCTTCCAATGAGTGCTGACTGACTGCCTGCCTGTTTTGGAGAAGCTCTCAGTTGTGTAGGACTGAGGGCTTCTTTGGGAATCCTATGTCCAGTTCTGGTCACTCTGGTACAGGAAGGATATTGATAAATTGAAGAGGGTTCGGAAAAGACTTGCCATTGTGTTGCCGGGACTGGAGCGTTTCCATTATCAAAATCGCCTGGAAGCTTTTTCACTGGAGCACAGGTTGAAGGTGACCTTATAAAATGTTATTGAATCAGGAAGGGCATGGATAAGGTGAACAACATCGTTTTGGCCGAGGGTGGGGGAGTTCAAAACGAGGGGGCATATTTTTAAGGTGAGAGGAGAAGATTCAAAAAGGACCCGAGAGCACCTTTCTCACACAGAGAGCATGGTTTGTGTGCGGAATGAACTGCCAGAGACTGTGGTGGATGCAGGCACAGTTACAACATTTAAAAGACATTTAGGTAAGTACATGAAAAGCAAAGGGTTGGAGGGATATGGGCCCGGAGCAGGCAGTTGGGACTAGTTTAGTTTTGGAAGATAGAGGAGAGGGGCTGGTTGTACTGAGGGCTCTGTCTCCGTGCTGTACGATTGTATGACTGTGATTAAGAATCAACATATGTCATTGATATCAGTGAGTGTCTTGGTTTCCTGAGCTCTCTCCATCCACCATCTGTCCTTTACTTCATGGGTTTCTTTTCTGGATCTCAGCTTTCATTTGTTTTCTTTCCTTTGAGGTTTGGGGGAGATTCCAGTTCAGGAACATCTTGTGATCAATTATTCGCTGTTGGATTTTCTGGTCCTGATGTTTCCTGGTAGGGAGAGTTGAGGATTTCCTGCCAAGTGCTCTTTGCGATGGGTTTTACGGGCAGAGCAGACACTGTGGACACTCTCTGGTTCCTGTTCATTGAGAATCAGGGTGGGAGTGTCGGCTGGGAGGGATTGACAGTGCCAGTCTGTCTCCGCAGAGTCCTTGAGTCCAGCAACATTGAATTTCCTGTGGCTGTATTCCTGCTGCTGCCATTGCAGACTGCATTAGGCAGTCTGACATTGCCTGCTCCTGTCGTAGCCTGGTGAAAGGGAACATCCTGATGGAAGCAAGCAGATGCCAAAAGTCAGAGTGACGCCGGTGTGATGACTTGTATGTCATGGAGATGTGCAGCATGGAAACAGACCCTCCGGTCCAACTCGTCCATGCCAACCAGATATGCGAAAGTAATCTTGTCCCACTTTCCAGCACTTGGCCCATATCCCGTTAAACCCTTCCGATTCATATACCCATCCAGATACCTTTTAAACGTTATAATTGTACTAACCTCCATCATTTCCTCTGGCAGCTCATTCCATACATTCCATTCCACCCTCTACATGAAAATGTTGCCCCTTACATCCCTTCTAAATCTTTCCCCTCTCACCCTAAACTTATGCCCTCTAGTCCTGGACTCCCCCACCATATCCATGCACCTCATGATTTAATAAGCCTCTGTAAGGTCACCCCTCAGCTTCCAATGGTCCAGGGAAAATGGCCCCATCCTGTCCAGCCTCTCCCTATAGCTCAAACGTTCCAAACCTGGGAACATTCTTGTAAATCTTTTCTGAACCCTTTCAAGTTTCACAACAACCTTCCAATAGGAAGGAGACAAGAATTGTACGCAATATTCCAAAAGTGGCCTCACCAATATCCTGTACAGCCACAGCATGACCTCCCAACTCCAATACGTAATACTCTGACCAGTAAAGGAAAGCATACCAAATGCCTTCTTTACTATCCTATCTACCTGTGACTCCACTTTGAAGGATCTATGAACCTGCACTCCAAGGTCTCTTTGTTCAGTAACACTCTCCACTTAAGTGTATAGGTTCTGCCCTAATGGGCCTTTCCAAAATGCAGCACCTCACATTTATCTAAATTAAACTCCATCTGCCACTCTTCAGCCCATTGGTTCATCTGATTAAGATCCTGTTGCACTTTGAGATAACTTTCTTTGCTGATCACCACACCACCAATTTTACTGTCATCTGCAAACTTACTTACTATACCTCCTATGTTCACATCCAAATTAGTAGACCCAGCACCAATCTTTGCGGTACACCACTGGTCACAAGCCTCCAGTCTGAAAAACAACTCTCCACCACCACCCTCTGTCTTCTACCCTCAAGCTAGTTCTGTATCCAAATGGCTAGTTCTCCCTGCATTCCATGTGATCTAACCTTGCCAGCCAGTCTACCATGAGGAACCTTGTCGAATGCCTTAATGAAGTCTATATGGATCTTGTTCACTGATCTGCCCTCATCAATCCTCTTCTTTACTTCTCCAAAAACTCAATCAGGTTTGGGAGACATGATTGCCCACTCATAAAGCCATGTTGACTATCCCTAATCAGTCCTTACCTTTCCAAATACATGTAAATCCTATCCCTCAGGATTCCTTCCAACAACTTGCCCACCACCAATGTCAGGCTCACTGGTCAAAAATTCCCTGACTTGTCCTTACCACCCTTCTTAAATAGTGGCACCACGTTGGCCAACCTCCAGTCTTCCGACACCTCACCTGTGACTATCGAAGATACAATTATCTCAGCAAGAGGCCCAGCAATCACTTCCCTAGCTTCCCACAGAGTTCCAGGGTACACCTGATCAGGTCCTGGGGATTTTTCCACCTTTATGCGTTTTAAGAATTCCAGCATTTCCTCCTCTGCAATATTCCAAATATAATATTTCAAGATGTCACTATCTATTTCCCCATATTCTGAATTTTCCTAGTCCTCCTCCACAGTTGTGTTTGACCAGGCTGTGCTCCTGACATTTCATCAGTCCAGCAGTCGCTTAACTGCCCCAGTGTAAAATATTCAACGTGATTGACTATTGAATGGGTGTTGATGAGATAATGTTGCAAGGTTTTGGGTGGAACAGTAGTATGGAGTTACAGTGGAACTGTATTTGAGACAGCTCAGTTCCTTGGTTTAGCTTGATGAATGGAGAAATCACAATATCCAGCACTGTCTTTTGTAACCTCATTCCTGGGACAGAAACTCAATTCACACGGAGTGACTGAATTCTGGTATTTGCATTGTTATATCAAACTTCTGTCGCTAAATGATAATAAGCCACTGTACTTGGGAACGACCTGGATCACTGTTTAAAAGAAGCTATTCAAATCAGAGTGGTCTCACACACATACACACATTCCAGAGAGAGCATGAGCTGCAAGAAACAGGAACATTGGGAGCAGGAAGAGCAGCCTTAACTTCAGATCGACATGTTGTAATCAGGGTCGGAGAAACTTCTTTATCATCAAGCATTTCCAAAACACATTCTAAACCAGTGTGAGAGCACAGACATTTAAGAGCTGAAAGGTACTCAGGAAAGTAGAGGGAAAGATGGGTTTTATAGAATTGCATATATTTCTATCTTGTGTTTCAACAATAATAAACCATGTCTCATGGTAAGCCACATCTCATTATTAATGTAAAATGAGTCCCGCTAACTGCTGCCTCACAGTGCTAGGGACCAGCCTCAATTCCAGCCCCAAGTGACTGTCCGTGTGGAGTTTGCACATTCTCCCATAGTGTGCAGGGATGTGTTGGTTAGGTGCTTTAGTCAGGGGAAAATGTAGAGTAATAGGGTAGGGTAATGAGTCTGGGTGGGTTACTCTTCGGAGGGTTGGTGTGCACCTGTTAGGCCGAAGGGCCTGTTTCCACACTGTAGGGATTTTATGAACAATTCTATGGACTAGATCAGGCACAGACAATAACAATGCTTTCTGGTCCCAAACCTAATTTGGTGGGGTGGAAGGTTGCCTGTACAGGCTCTTTTGGGTGAGCACTGCACACTCACTAAAACACAGCTCCCCTTCCAGCAGAGTGAAGACTTTGGCGAGTGGCAGAGATAGTCCAGTTGATTGTATACTCGACTCCATTGCAGAGCGGGGTCTAACTCAGTATCATCACTAAACCAATCCTCCATCCTTGGAGGCCATGGTCCTCCTGGCTTCAAGGTTGACATCAAAGCAACTGTGACTAGGTGGAGACATGATTTGGAGATGCCGGTGTTGGACTTGGGTGTACAAAGTTAAAAATCACACAACACCAGGTTATAGTCCAACAGGTTTAATTGAAAGCACACTTGCTTTTGGAGCGACGCTCCTTCATCAGGTGATAGTGGAGGGCTCGATCCTAAAACAGAATTTATAGCAAAAACTTACAGTGTGATGTAACTAAAATTAAACACTGAAAAATTGATTGTCTGTTAAGCCATTCATCTTAAGGGAAAGATGAGGCCAGTATTTCCTTTCCAAAACAGTCGATAGAAAAGATGCCATCTAGTATTTCACAAAGCCATACTTAATCCCTGAACAGTGCCACACCAGTCTATGGGTAGCAACCAAGCAACTGCGTTGGGACCACTTACACAATGCTGGAATTGATGAAGAAATAATTCATAACTGTTAGTAAATGAAGGCTGGATTTTGCATCATTTTATGAGTAAATCTTTATCATGTTTTACGTATTGAAAAGACCGTTAATGTAGAAGAGAAAAGATGTCTCCCGTCCTTTGTCAGCTCAAACTGCCCTTGAGACTGAAAGCCACAAATACACGAATGAATAGAGGTCTGTCATTCTGAGATATAACAGCAGACAGTGCAAAAACTTAAGGCAGTTTACGCAGATGGGAAAGCCAATTAAGTTAACCATTACCATAGTATAAGCAAGTTGAGGTTAAGCAATAACATGTCATGAACCTTGGGTAGGGGGAGGGGGTGTTGTTGGGAGGTACAAAATAAGCTTGTGAGCACCACATTTGGAGTGCTCCCAATGTCCTGAGGAAAGTTTAAGTGTGCTCCTGGCCCAGGTTGGATTTTGCTCGATCAAAGGGATGCCTTTTTGGATTTAGCAACTTTCAAAGACAAGAGTCAGGGGCTTTTGTCCATGTGAGCACTTGAGGTGTTTTGTCTCACGGAAGGAAGTGATTTCATATCCAAAAGTTAGGTTTCAGACCCAGTATTTATGACAAGGATAACACTTGTGTCTCTTACACGTTCTTTCAATAGAGTTTCATTGTCAGATGAGCATCTCACTTTAATGAAACTTAATAAAATTGGTGATAGAAAAATCATGATAGAAAAATCACACTTTAGAAACAGTGCTTAAACTGTTGTCACTGTAATTGTGCTCCTGCCAACACACATTTTAAACATTGGTGCTGTAGAAACAGAGTCCCAGATTTGTCAATGGTGCTCCAGTAAATTTGATGAAACACATTATAATGGAATGACCTGCCAATGAATTTAGAGCCTGTCTTACCTCATGCCTTATTTCTGCTAAACCTGATGAAATGTTTGAAAATTATAGTTTGAAGCAATTATTCCAACTGCCTTTTAATGAGTTGAATTCAACCAGATCGAACAAACCAAACTCGCTAAACTCCTTTTTTAAAAAATTTACAAAGTATTTGTGGCAGCACATACAACATGTGTTTAGCCTCACTGTACAATGCATTGTGGAATTATCTTCCAGGTGAAAATATCAGCAGGTTCATGGATAAATTGTATGGAAGAGTGACATGGACTCTTTACTAACATGGGAGACAATGGGGACAGAAAATAGGAGGAAAAGAAAATTAAAACTGGAGCCAGATCAACCATGATCTTATCAAATGGCAGATTAGACTGAAGGGCCAACTGACCTACTCCTCATCAGATTTGTTTGTTCACATGTAACCCAGAGAGGGCACACCAAACTCACTATGTCTTTGTCACAGACACGACAGAGGGTAGATTGCCCCTACTGTTTCCATGTCATGTAACTTGGAAAGAGCAGATTGACCCCATTGTGTCTATATCATTGATTGTGGGAGAACAAACCATTTACTCTGTGTCTGTAGTAGATCACTAGGATTGCAAACTGAACATACTCAGTCTGTATCACAAAGGTTGGAAAGTGCAGACTCCCCTCACTGTGTCTGTATCACTGACACCACAGAGAGTGGATTGCATGGATTCTGAGACAGAGCACATTTCTAATCCCTGAATCCTTCAATCCGTCTCATCATTTAATGAATTTCACCAATTGGGTAAAAGGGTATTTTACCATGTTTTTCAGCTGTTCCCTGAACTTAGTCTGGGTCACAACATAAATGCAAGTGTTTGTGCAGCAACTTAGGAGCTGGAAAATGAATCCGATATCTCGTACAAAATAATGTAGATGTATGGCCCGATACCCCATCCAAAACATTCGGCTCCACAGAGAGTATACCATGAACACTGACCATAACAGAATGAAATTCCCTGAGATAACAAACAATAAAATGATAGACTTCCTTCGAGTCCCCATTTCTGGGTCACTGGGATTCTCCCCACTGCTGTGAGCCCGAAGTCTCCTGCGGGCTCTGCTGGCCACTAAAATGTACCTGACACTTAAAGCATTGAGCAGCAGAATCAGAACAAATGGCACTGCTGGGTTCAGGACATAATGAAGGCACTCAAATGTTGCCCAGACTGGAGATGATAGAATATCAGTTGGTACTGAACAAAACCAGGGCTGATTCCTAAGCATATACTGGGATGTGAACATAAAGTACCAGAAAATGTTCTTCAAACCACTCAGCACAGTCACTGTTCCCAGGACCACAGCTGCTGTCTTCTCAGTACAAAATTTAATTTGCAGATTTGAGCAGCAAATGGCCACATATCGATCAAAGGTAAAAGTGACAGTAAACCAGACAGAACAGTCGGTGGCTGCATAAAGGAAGACAGCGTGGATATTACAGATGGGGATGGCCCGTATGAAACGTAAATCTCTCTTATACACAATTGGAATGTGCCTCAATAGCAGATCGAGGATAATAACAAGCATATCTGCTGTTGACATTGCCACCAGGTATCGAGTAATGCATTTTGAAAGACCACACTTTCCTTGCGATAGGATTGTAATTGTTATGAGGTTAACTGTGAGGAAGGAAAATCAACATGAAAGTTATTCAAGCTGGTAGAAAAGCTAGTAATTTCACTGAGTACTTAGTGAGATTTGCAAATTTGTCCCTGTTTCTGAAAATGTATTGAAGTATTTACATCTATGGTGGAGCAATTTGCTGGATCCAAAAATTACAGTCCAATAAAATCAGCCATTCAGTACAAATTTGTATTTGGGATGGATGAGGCATTTTCAGATGAGAGGTCATAGCCTTGGGATAAGGGTTAGCAAATTTAAAATAGAGTTGAGAAGAAATTATTTCACCCAAAGAGTTGTGAATCTGTGGAATTTGCCAGTCCAAAGTGTGGTGGGTGCTGGGATAGTGAATGAATCTAAGAAGGAGGTAGACAGATTTTTAATTGGTCATGGGTTGAAAGATTATGAGGAGAAGACAAGAAAATGAGGGTGAAGTGCATATCAGCCATGGAGCAGACTAGATGGGCCAAATGGCTTAATTCTGTTCCTATATCTTTTGAACTTATCAACGTATGTGCTGACAGGTTATTGAAGTGTAAACAAAGGAATACAGGAGAAACCACAAAAACCATGAGAAGCATGCTTTAGTTTCTGAAGTGGAACAGAGATCAGTGACCCTGTATTAGAATGGAGAAAATGTCCAGGTTCCTGTTCTTCATCTTTACAGACTCATTCAGAATTAGTGTGGAAGGATCAGCCCAAGTTCCCCTTCATTAGGATCTAGTGTCTATGGTGGGTATCAGCACACATATCCTGCACCTGATCATTAGCCAATGAAGGTGGATTATTGTTGGTGTATGTCAGTCAATGTTATTCCTGACGAAGGGCTTTTGCCCGAAACGTCGATTTTGCTGCTCGTCGGATGCTGCCTGAACTGCTTTGCTCTTCCAGCACCACTGATCCAGAATCTGGTTTCCAGCATCTGCAGTCATTGTTTTTACCTTATTCTCTCTAACACCTACTCAGGGATTTTGTGTAATGAAAAAGCATTAGTACTTGATTACCCTCTTTTATTATGGGTGTTACTGGTTAGGTCAACGTTCGATGCCCATCTCTGATTGTCCCCACAAAGCTGTTTTCTTAAGCTACTGAAGTCCATGTAACATAGGTATACCACAGAGATGTTAGGGAGCGAGTTCCAGCACGTTGATTCTGTGACAGTGAAGGAACAGCAATATGGCCCCAAGATAGTTTCTCTCTGCACCTAATGGCCTATTGCTTTGAGAAGGTAGAGGTCACAATTTTGGAAGATGCTGTGAAAGGGCTTTTAAAACGTATCTTCCACATGCCTCACCTTGCTGCTGTCATGCTTTGATGGTGGAAGCAGAGTATGTTTGTGGATGTGGTGCCAATCAAAGGACTTGCTATATCCTGGATATTGGCAAGTTTCTTGAATGTTGTTGGAGGTAAACTCATCCAAGCAAGTTGGGCGTATTCTATCACGTTCTTGCTTTGCCTTTTGGTGAGGCTGGAGGTGAGGTATGTATCACAGAATTACCAACATCTCACATGGTCTTTAGATTTATACAGCTGGTTAATGTATTTCCCAGCACATGGAGAGGGGGGTATTCACTGATGGTAAGGCCAATCAATGTCAAGAGAAATTGTTAGATTCTCTTTTTTGGAGATAACTGGTGCTAGTGTGATTCAAATAGTATTTGTCACTTGTCAGCCCAAGCACGGATGTAGAGATTTTCTGTGGAGAAAGTAAGGACTCCAGATGCTGGAGATCAGAGTCAAAAGGTGTCGTGCTGGAAAAGCACAGCCGGTCAGGCAGCATCTGAGGAGCAGGAGCGTTGATGTTTCAAGCATAAGTTCCTCATCAGGAATGTGGGGAATGGTGGCCAAGGGGGCTGGAAGATAAATGGGAGCGGGTAGGGCTGGGGAAAGGTAGCTGGGAATGTGTTAGATAGATGAAGATGGGGCATGATGGTGATAGGTTGGAGTGGAGAGTGGAGTGGATTGGTGGGAAGGAAGATGAAGGGGTAGGACAGTTCAAGAGGGTGGTGCCGACTTGGAAGGTTGGATCTGGGGGAGGCGAGATGAGGAAACTGGTGAAATTGACGCAGAGATATTCTGTGTCCGACAAATTCAGAATGGTACTAAACCTGTCTAACAATCAACAAACATCCTGAATTCTGACCCCATGATGGAGGGATGGTCAGTGATGAAGCAGCTGAAGATGGTTTGGACAGTACCATTGTTGCATCATGGGATAGTCTCTGCATTCTCACTGATGTTATTATCTGCACAGAGGGCTTAGTCAGGCCTGAAACAGTTTAAAACAGCCCACTGTTGCCATTGAAGATTAGAATCTCTACAGTGTGGAAACAGGCCCTTCAGCCCAAAAAGTCCACACTGACCCTCCGAAGAGTAACCCACCCTGACCCATTTCTCCTCTAACTAATGCACCTAACACTACGGACAATTTAGCATGGCCAATTCACCTAGTCTGCACATCTTTGCACTGTGGGAGGAAACCGGAGTGCCCGGAGGAAACCCACGCAGACACAGGGAGAATGTGCAAACTCCACACAGACAGTCGCCCGAGGCTGGAATCGAACAAGGTCCTTGGCGCTGTGAGGCAGCAGTGTGAATCACTGAGCCACTGTGCCACCCTTAAAAAAAAGAAGCTGTGCAGGTGAAACTGGTTGGGCCTGCAGTGGGGCCTGCACTGAGGGATGGTCTCTGGTCGATGTTTTCTCCTGCCAGTCCTCCTGCCCTGCATCCTTAGCTCTGGGCCATAGAATTGGAGAATCACAGAGCACGGAAACATACCTTTCGATCCAAATGGTCTATGCCAACTAGGTTTCCTCCTCTGAACTAGTCCCATTTTCCTGTATCTGTCCTATATTCCTCTGACCTTTCCCATGCACGTACCTGTCCAAGTTTGTTTTGAATGTTGTCATTGTATCTGCCTCTACCACTTCTTCTGGGAGCTCATATCATACAAGCAACCGCCCTCTGTGGGGAAAAGTTGCCCCTCAGGTACCAATTGAGTCTTTCCCTTCTCACCTTCAACCAATGCCCTCTGGTTTTGGGCAAGTGTGCCAAATGCCTTCTTTACCATCCTGTCTACCGGGTGATGCCATTTTCCAGGTAGTAGGTATCTGCACCCCTTGGTGTCTCTGTTCGACAACTCTCCCCATTGCCCTCCCATTAACTGTGCTGACTCCTTGGTGTGGTTAACTACAGGGGATGGTGTGGAGGAAGGTGTATTGCAGGTGGGGTTGAACAAGTCATTGAATAAGCTTGTGTTGGAGTAGACCTTCTCCAGTACAAATACAGGAACATTCTCTCATGGCCAACAGTCATGGCACTGAGACCCTTGCCTGGTTTTGGATTTTGGCAGGTAGGGGTTTGGTCACATTTTGGCAGTTTGGACAGAAGAGGGGTCAAGGGTCATTTGGAGAACGGGAATAGATTGACGCCCAAGCAGTGGAATAAATAATACATCCAGCACCATTCATTGTCCGCGTAAGTTCATTGTAGTTGAGGGAAACTTTGAAGAAACAATGCAAGGCACATTCTAAAAGTCTCTGGTTTTCAAACAGCTCCATTCCTGTGGCAGCCAGTTCTAAGAGAGTGTACTTGTTTCACCCTGATGTCGAGGGGTGGAGGAGGATGGGGATCAGGAAATGTTGGTCAGGATGGGGAACTGGGAAAGTGAGTTGCCTGAAAAGCTTCCTGTAATGAGATACGTTTTGGGAACAGTGGCCACCCGAGTCAGTACCAGGAACGAACACGAGGGTGACCCAACTCGGGTCAAATGGGTCTGTAAGATTCTGAATAATCTCACTGGTCCTCATGAATTGGCCAAGGATGGGTTTGGAGTCAATGGATAGGGATTGACGTTTATGGTAGGAACGAAAGATAATGGCTTTGGTCTTTCCAATTTGAAATGATAAGAACCTTAATATAGTGAAATATGATTGACAGATTCAATGGGAGGACATAGAGACTTAGCAGGAACAGCAAAAGCAGCAAGGAGGACAGAGGAACCAGCAGGAAAAGCGATGCAGTTAAAGGTAATTCTAAGAGTTAATAGAAGAGCTAGAGACTTACCAGGAACACCAACAATAACAAGGGTGGGATAGTAAATACGTTGAATAACCAGGAGTATATAACGGATCCGAGTTGGAGCTGCTGGTGCCTGTTAGTGCTGGGGGTGATGCTGGAGGTGATGCTGTCACTGATACCATAGCTTCGTACATTGTAAGGAATTTGTAATTAAGAGAAGAGGGAAACTCTCCTGGGACACAATTAAATTACATGGAGTTTGGCATTAATTACAGACACTGAACAAACATGTTCAGTTTACGCTTTCAATCCAGTGCACTATTCCCCCAATGGACTGCATGTATATTAGTTACTCAGAGAAGGAAAGATAAAGAACTTACAATTGTCTAGAGATATTGACGTGGTTCCAAAGAAATGGATGATTATAAACAATATAGCCCTGTTCAAAAAAAATTGTTAGAGAAATAATTGCTGTTCCTACAGCCAGTCGGTTGGCGCACTCTGCCTCCCCTAGTTTAAAGTAAGGACCGCTTCAGTAACATGTTGTCGAAGGCACTGAGAGCAGAGAGACATGTTGAAAAGCTGTGGTTCAGGCTGAAAAGAAACACATTGATTGATTGATTGTCAAGTTTCCCTCAGTACAGTGTAAAGCTTTGTTTATGAGCAGTACAGGTAGATCCCAGTAAGCAGGGATGTACAGGTCACAGGGTGAACAGAAACGTGGACAGAGATGTACAGGTTACATCCCACAGGGTGTGCACTGGGCAAGATCAACATTAACAAGGTCAGCATTATTTGAAGTTAGAGATTTCATCCATCAGGGAGGAGAAAGTGAGGTCTGCAGATGCTGGAGATCAAAGTTGAAACTTTATTGCTGGAACAGCAAACACATTGATTGATTGATTGTCAAGTTTCCCTCAGTACAGTGTAAAGCTTTGTT
>NC_057721.1:3205956-3244806 GCF_004010195.1 Chiloscyllium plagiosum | reverse complement strand
ACCCAGCAGTGCCATTTGTTCTGATTCTGCTGCTCAATGCTTTAAGTGTCAGGCACATTTTAGTGGCCAGCAGAGCCCGCAGGAGACTTCGGGCTCACAGCAGTGGGGAGAATCCCAGTGACCCAGAAATGTGGACTCGAAGGAAGTCCATCATTTTATTGTTTGTTATCTCAGGGAATTTCATTCTGTTATGGTCAGTGTTTATGCTATACTCTCTATGGAGACGAATGTATCGGATGGGGAACAGGGACCTATATTTCCAATATTTTGTACGAGATATCGGATTCATTCTCCAGCTCTTAAGTTGCTGCACAAACTCTTGTATATATGTCGTGACCCAGACTAAGTTCAGGAAATAGCTGAAGAACATGGTAAAATATCCTTTTACCCGAATGATAAAATTCATTAAATTGTGAGATGGATTGAAGGATTTAGGGATTAGAAATGTGTTCTGTCTCAGAATCTATCCAATCCACTCTCCGTGGGGTCAGTGATACAGACACAGTGAAGGGAGTCTGCTCTCTTTAATATTTGTGGTACAGATGGAGTATGTACACTTGCCAGTCCTGGTGATTGACTACAGACACAGATAAATGGTCTGTTCTCCCACAGTCATTGATATAGACATAATGGGTTCAGTCAGCTCTACCCAATGTGTGTGATATAGATACAGTAGGGACAATCTGCCCTCTTTCAGGTCTGTGACAAAGACACAGTGAAGTTGTTCTGCTCTCCATGCGATACATATGAACGCATTAATATGAATGAGGAATAGGTCAGTTAGCCATTTGAGTCTGATCTCTGATTTGATCAATTCATGATTGATCTTGCTGCAACCTTAATAATCTTTTCCACATAATTTCCAACCCCATTGACTCCCTTGTTAGTGATGAGTTCACATTAGTCTTCCATACACATCATTAATGAGCCTGCCTCCATGGTTATCTGGAAGATCATTCCACAGACTATGTGAACAAACAAATATGAATGAGGAGTAGGTCATTTAGCCCCTTCATTCTAATCTGCCATTTGATAAGATCATGGTTGATCTGGCTATATCCTTAATCCTCTTTTCCACCTACTTTCTATCTCCATTGAGTCCTTTGTTAATAAAGAGCCCACATAACTCTTCCAGACAAGTCATCAATGAGCCTGCCTCCATTGTTATCTGGAAGATCCTTCCACACGCTATTGTACAGTGAGGTGAATCACATGTTGTACGTGCAGCCACAAATACTTTGTCAGTTTTAAAAGGGAATTTACAGAATTTGGATGAGTTCAATGTGTTTGAAATCAACTAATTAAAAGACTTTTGGGCTCAGTGCTTCAAACTGTGATGTTCAAGTGTTTCAGATTCAGCAGAAATATTCATATGCAAGATGGGGCCTTGGAAATAGTGAATAATATCTGATTGTGTTAAGTTTCATAATGTAAAGCTGACTCATCTGACATCAAATCTCAATTGAAAGAACATGCAAGAGACACAAATATTATAAAATCATAAGTCAGAGGGGTAAAATTTAGGCCAGTCAGCCCAATGAGTCTGCTCTGCCAGTCAATCATGGCTGATACATTTCTCAAACCCATTGTCCTGCTTTTTCACCATACCCCTTAAAGGTCTTAATACTCAAGAACCTATCTATCTCAGTCTTAAATACACTTAATGACCTGGCCTCCACAGCCTTCTGTGGGAATGAATTCCAGAGATTCACCACTCTCTGTCGAAAGAGGTTTCTCCTTATCTTTATTCTAAAAAGTCTTCATTTTACTTTCATATGTTAAACTTTTCATTCCTGGGGCCATTGTCGTGAACCTCCTTGGAATATGCTCCAGGACCATACATCCTTCCTGAGATGTTGGGCCCAAAACTGCACACAGTACTCTGAATGTGGTCTGACCAGAGCCTTATAGACCCTTAGGAGTACTTCCCTGCTTTTATATTCAATTCCTCTCAAAATAAATGACATCATCGCATTTCCTTTCCTAGCTACTGATTCAACCTACAAGTTTAACTTGAGAAAATCCTGGACTAGAGTCTCTTTGCACTTCAGACTTCTGATTTTTCTCCCCAATTAGAAAATAACTCATGCCACTATATTTCCGACCAAAGTGCATGACCTCACACTTTCCCACATTGTGCTCCATCTGCCACTTCTTTGCCCACTCTCCTCGCCAGTCCAAATCCTTCTGCAGCCTCCCCAGTTCCTCAATGCTGCCTGTCCCTCTACTTATCTTAGTATCATCTGCAAACTTAGCCAAAATGGTCTCGATTCCTTCATTTAGATCGTTAATGTATACAGTGAAAAGTTGTGGTCCTAACAAAGAACCTTGTGGAACACGACTTGTCACCGGCTGCCATCCTGAGAAGGACCCTTTCATCCCCGCTCTCGGCTCACTGCCAGACAGCCAGGCTGCTATCCATGCTCACACCTTGCCTCCAACACCATGGGCCCTTATCTTACTCAGTAGCTTCCAGTGAGACACCTTGTCAAATGCCTCTTGAAGTCCAGACAAATAATACCATTGGCTCACCTTTGTCTAACCTGCTTGTTACTTCCTCAAAAAATTCTCGCAGATTTGTCAAACATGACCTCACCTTGATGTAACCATGCTGACTTTGCTCCACTATCTCGTCAGCTATCTCCCTTAGAACTCTGGGGTGTAGTCCATCTGGGCCAGGTGATTTATCCACCTTCAGGCCATTCAGTTTTTCGAGCATCTTCTCCTTGGCGATGGCCACCATACCAAACTCTCTTGTATTTTTGGGATATTACTGTTGTCTTTCGCGTTGATCCCTGCCGCTATCTCTCCTGTTGTCATTTTCCAGCCGCACAATGTCCACTTTTGCTCTTTTTCTCTCTTTATGTGTCTAAAGAAACTCAGTCTCCATTTATATTGCTGTCTTATTTACCCACACATTTAATCTTCTCCCTCTTTTTTTTATTGCCCTTTGTTGGTCTTTGTAAGCTTCCCAATCCTCTGGTTTCCTATTGCCCTTCCCCATATGATATGCTTTCTCTTTTGCTTTTATGCTATCCCTGACTTCCTTAATCAGCCATGGTTACCTCATCTTCCCGGTACCATGCTTCGTTTTCCCTCGGGATGAATCTCTGCTGTGTCTCCTGAATTACTCCCAGAAACCCCTGCCATTGCTGTTCCACTGTCTTTCCTGCTCGGCTCCTCTCCTAGTCAATTCTCCCCAGCTCCTCCCTCATGCCTCTGTATCTGCCTTTATTCAGCTGTAATACCGTTACCTCTGATTTTATCTTCTCCCTCTCAAATTGTAGAGTAAATTCAATCACATTATGATCACTGCCTCCTCAGGGTTCCTTCACCTTAAGCTGCTTTATCAAGTCTGCCTCATTGTACAACACTAAATCCAGAATTGCCTGTTCCCAAGTGGGCTCCACCACAAGCTGCTCCAAAAAGCCATTTTGTAGAGATTCCACAAATTCCTTTTCTTGCAATGCACCATCAACCTGATTTTCCCAGTCCACCTGCATATTGAAATCCCCCATGATTCTTTACTCAGAGAGTAGTAAGGGTATGGAATGGTTTGCCTGCAACGATAGTAGATTCACCAACTTTAAGTACATTTAAGTCGTCATTGGACAAGCATATGGATGTACATGGAATAATGTAGGTGGGATGGGCTTCAGATTGGTATGACAGGTCGGCGCAACATAGAGGGCTGAAGGGCCTGGACTGCACTGTAATGTTCTATATGTTCTATGAGCACCGTAACTTTGCCTTTCCTATATATCTTTTCTATCTTCTGGTGTATCTTGTGTCCCACTTCCTGAGTGCTGTTTGGACGCCTGTACATAACTCCAAGTATGTATTTTTAAACCTTTGTGTTTCCCCAATTCTACCCACACAGATTCGACACCATAGGCCCCTCCTTTGTTTCTTACTCTTGATTTAATTTTATTTCTTACTGATACGCAACCCCACCCCCTCTGCCTACATGTCTATCTTTTCAATAGGATGTAAATCCATGAATATTCAGCTCCTAATCCTGATCCCCTCGCTGCCATTCGTTTGCCCAGTTATTCTCGTCATAAATACAAGACAGGCATCAAACTGGGTTTGAAACCTAACTCTTGGATACAAAATCACTTCCTTCTTGGAGACAAGACATCTTAAATGCTTTATTTATTCTTCAATTCCAGCATAATGTAAGTGTTTCTCATGCAGTTGCGACCCATAGACTGGTGAGGTGCTGTTCTGGGAATAAGCACTGCTGTGGGACTGTACAAGATGGCTTCATTTATGTAGATTGTTTTGGAAAGAAAACACTGGCCTCTTTCCCTTGTGGAAGATGAACAAAATGTGTATACTTGTAAAGCTTCCCAGAAACACCAGATTATGTCAATTTTATACTAAATTCTATAACTTCAATTACTTCAAATCTTCTCGGTAGACGAGGACCCTGAGAATTGCTCCCTAACTAGGACGTGAATCTCTTACACCATACAGGGGATAGGTCATTGCCTCTCAGTGATTATTTACACATCAGAAGGATGTGTTGTCCACTGTAACAGAAACTGTTAGAAGAACCTGATCTTTTGTTCGACTCCTCCCAGATCCTCCCACCATGATATGATCTCTGTGCGTTGTCCTTTTTACACTCAATTAATATTAACCCTTTCAGACCCATGTACAGCATGTGATTTGATTTATTGCTGTCACATGTACCTAAGTGCAATGAAAGGTTTTGTTTTGTTTTGTGGGCAGTAGAGACGAAGAAGAGCCAGGAGGGGTCATGATAAGTTGTTGACGGATTGGATCAAGGAAAACCCTAAGGTCATCCGTAGGCATATCAGGAAGAAAAGAACAACAAGAGTAACATTTGGGCAAATCAAAGATATAGTTGAAAGTTGTGTGTGGAACCTGAGGACATGGGGAAGTACTTCATGAATACTTTTCGTCAGTATTCATATTGGAAAAGGGTAATGTTAGTGAGAATACAGAGATACAGGATACAAGATTAGATGGGATCCAGGTTGACAAAGAGGAGGTTCCAGCAATCTTGCAAGATCTGAAAAAAGATAAGACCCGTTGGATGGATGGGATATATCCCCGGATTTTTTGGGAAGCCAGAGAGGAGAGTGCAGACCCTTTGGCTTTGATTATTATGTCATAATTGTCGACCGAGGTAGTGCCAGAAGACTGGAGGATAGCGAATATTGTTCCCTTGCTTAAGAAGGGGAGTTGGAACAACCCTGGTAATTATAGACCAGTAAATCATACTTCAGTTGTGGGTATGGTGTTGGCAAAGATTACAAGAAATAGGATTTATAATAATGTGGAAAAGAATAATTTGAATAGAAATAGTCAACACAGTTTTGTGAAGGGTAGGTCATGCCTCACTAACTTTTTGAGTTCTTCAAGAAGGTGATAAAACAGATGAATGAAGGAAAGGCGGTTGATGTGGTCTATATGGACTTGAATAAGGCGTTTGATAAGGTTCCCCACAGTAGGCTATTGCACAAAGTACGGTGTTTCAGGATTGAAGGTGATTTAGTGGTTTGGATCAGAAATTGGCTAGCTGAAAGAAGACAGAGGGTGGTGGTTGATGGGAAATATTCATCCTGGAGCTCAGTTCCCAGTGGTGTGTCACAAGGATCTGTTTTGGGGCCACTACTGTTTGTCATTTTTATAAATGATGTAGAGGTGGGCATAGAAGGATGGGTTGGTAAATTTGCAGATGCCACGAAGGTAGGTAGAGTTGTGGATAACACAGAAGGATGTTGTGGGTTACAGAGGGACATACATAAGACGCAGAGCTGGGCTGAGAAGTGGCAAGTGGAGTTTAACACAGAAATGTGTGTGGTAGTTCATTTCGGAAGAAGTAACAGGAATGCAGAGCACTGGGCTAATGGTAAAATTCTTGGTAGTGTAGATGAACAGAGAGATCTCGGAGTCCAGGTGCATAAATCCCTGAAAGTGACTACCCAAGTTGATAGGGTTTCTAAAAAGGCGTATGGATTGAGTTTCGGAGCCACGGGGTCATGCTTCAGTTGTACAAGACACTGGTAAGGCTTGGAGGATTGCGTGTAGTTCTGGTCACTGAATTATAGGAAAGATGTGGAAGCTTTGGAAAGAGTTCAGAGGAGATTTACTGGGATGTTGTCTGGTACAGAGGTAAGGTAAAAACAATGACTGCAGATGCTGGAAACCAGATTCTGGATTAGTGGTGCTGGAAGAACACAGCAGTTCAGGCAGCATCCAAAGAGCAGTAAGATCGACATTTCAGGCAAAAGCCCTTCATCAGGAATAAGGTTCTTTCCACCCTTCAGGCTCTCTGCCTGTATTCCTGATGAAGGGCTTTTGCCCAAAACGTCGATTTTACTGCTTCTCGGATGCTATCTGAACTGCTGTGCTTTTCCAGCACTACTAATCGAGAACCTATTCAAAACGTATCAGATGGTTTGGATAGTGTGTACATTGTGGGGAATTTATGATGGATAAGATGATGTTTTCCTGCTTATTACTGCTAGTCTGTATTTCATCAAGAACAGAACACTTCCACTCCCAGGATAAACAGTATACATAATTTCCTGAGTACAATAACATAGTGGTTATGTTACTGGACTGGTAATCTAGAGACTAGTTACAGAGTCATAAGATCAAAAAAGATGTAAGTATGGAAACAGATGCTTCAGTCCAACTCGTCCATGCCAACCACATCCTAAATTAACCTAGTCCCATTTGCCAGCATTTGACCCATATCCCTCTAAACCCTTCCTATTCATATACCCATCCAGATGCCTTTTAAATGTTGCAATTGTACCAGCCTCCACCTTTCCTCTGTCAGTTAATTCCATACACACACCACCCTCTGCATGAAAGGTTGCCCCTTAGGTCCCTTTTTTACCTTTCCCCTCTCACCCTAAACCTATGTCCTTTAGTTCTGGGCTCAATCACCCCCGGGAAAAGACCTTGTCTATTTACCCAATTTATGACCCTCATGATTTTATAAACGTCTATAAGTTAACCCCTCAGCCTCTGACGCTCCAGGGAAAATAGCCTCTGCTTATTCAGCTTCTCCATACAGCTCAAACCCTCCAACCCAGGCACCATGCTTGTGAATCTTTTCTGAACCTTTTCAGGTTTTACAATATTCTTCCTATAGCAGAGAGATAATAATTGCATGCAGTATTCCAAATGTGGCCTAACCAATGTCCTGTACAGTCACAATATGACCTCCCAACTCTTATACTCAATGCTCGGACCAATAAGGGAAAGCATACCAAATGCCTTCTTCACTATTCTATCTCCCTGTGATTCTACTTTGAGGGAACTGTGAACCTGCACTCCAAGGTCTCTCTGTTCAGCAACACTCCTTAGGACCTTACCATTAACTGTATAAGTCCTGCTCTGATTTGTTTTTCCAAAATGTAGCACCTCACATTTATCTAAATTAAAGTCCATCTGCCACTCCTCAGCCCATTGACCCATCTGATCAAGATCCTGTCGTACTCTGATGTAGTCTTCTTTACTGTCCATTACATCTCCAATTGTGTTGTCTTCTGATGAAAAGCAGTGGGCCCAGCACCGATACTTGTGGCACATTGCTAGACATAGGCCCCCAGTCTATATGCAACCCTCCACCACCACCCTCTGTCTTTTACTTTTGAGCCTGTTCTCTATCCAAATAGTTAGTTATCCCTGTATTCCATGTGATCTAGCCTTGCTAACCAGTCTACCATGAGGAATCTTGTCAAACGCCTTACTGAAGTCCATATAGATCATGTCCACTACTCTGCCCTCAACAATCTTCTTCATTACTTCTGAATTGTTTCCATTTACAGCACCTCAGACATATCCTCAGCAATTCTTAGAAGGACAAGACCATCAACTCAGAGGTCATGAAGCATCTAATTCTATCAGTGTTTGTTAATCACTAAAACAACAGTATCTGTACGGATTTGGCCATGTTCATTTGACAGACATCTGTACTGTGAGCTGGCCACTGAGTCACAATCTCCTAAGCATCCTTCCCTCCACAGATGCAAGTGAAGATGACAGACAGTCGTGATATCTGGAGGGTGACTGTTTGGAAGATTATTGAAAGATGCAAGCTGAAATGAAATGCACAGCTCACTGGCCGAGAAGAGGGTCCAGAGAAAACAAAGGATAGTGAATCCTTCACCTCCTAAGCTGATCTCATTCCTCTATAATATCAGCGGCAGACACTGATGTACCAAACAGGGCTCTGAGCCACACAGAGTTGACTGCCTATGCACATACAATCAGTTTTGCAAGATGGAAAGCTGCCAATGAATCTAGAGACCAAGGTCAATTATCTCAAGTCCCAGTTTGCAAAAGCATATACAATTAATTGAACAAATCTAGAAAATAAAGCCATTACAATACTCGATTGCCTTGGAAATCCATCTTCACTAATGTCCTCTCAGGAAGCAAATCTGCCACCTTTACCTGATCACGCCCAAATAAGCAACAGCAGGCCCACAGCAATGTAGCTGACCCAGATCCACTTGTAATCCACTCATCCTCTATACCCCTCCATACAGTCCCCTATTACCCTCCATAAAGTCCTCTATACCCCTCCATACAGTCCCCTATTACCCTCCATAAAGTCCTCTATACCCCTCCATACAGTCCCCTATTACCCTCCATAAAGTCCTCTATACCCCTCCATACAGTCCCCTATTACCCTCCATAAAGTCCTCTATACCCCTCCATACAGTCCCCTATTACCCTCCATAAAGTCCTCTATACCCCTCCATACAGTCCCCTATTACCCTCCATAAAGTCCTCTATACCCCTCCATACAGTCCCCTATTACCCTCCATAAAGTCCTCTATACCCCTCCATACAGTCCCCTATTACCCTCCATAAAGTCCTCTATACCCCTCCATACAGTCCCCTATTACCCTCCATAAAGTCCTCTATACCCCTCCATACAGTCCCCTATTACCCTCCATAAAGTCCTCTATACCCCTCCATGCAGTCTCCGAGAGACCTCCATGTAGTGGAGGCAGGGAGGTGGATGTCCTCGTGGTATTATCACATGACTATCTCTCCAAAAACTCAGCTAATGATCTGGGGACCCAGGTTTGAATCCTGCCGCAGCAGATGATGGAATTTTGAATTTGATTTTAAAAATTGGAAATTAAGAACATACTGACGACGATGGCAAAACCCATCTGGGTTCACTAATGCCAGATTAGATTGGTTTGGTGTTTTGGCAGTCTGGTTATTCAATGAAAGCAGTCAGGAAGGTTTAAAGCTGCTGGACCCAAAGGAGCAGGTCCATGCTGATCCTCCTCTCTCTCTGACATCTCTCCTGGAAGACCCTATGGTTGATTTTACCTTGTGTGCTGAGTGGGAATGTTGCACATATTTGGAACAGCCTCATTAAGTTGGGACAATTTGTTGGGTTTTCAGATAGGTTAAGTTATTTCGTATACTACTCCCTTTTATTTGTGTTTCATTTGACAATCTTGTAAATAAATACTGTTTTGTTCAAAACTACGTGGTTTGATCAATTGCATCCCTCCTGGAATATCCGCATTACACCTCCAATAAACAACCAGTAAAGTTAGGTTCTGAGCTACTTTCTTGAGATGTTTTGAGAGGGTCTGGCCTGGTCCATAACACTTACCAATCTGCTGGCTGCAGATGTTTCTATCCATGACAGTATCAGGAAGAGCAATCACCGTACAGTCATTAAGGAGACAGAGTCCCACTTTCACATTGAGAATAACCTCCATCATGTTGTGTGGCACAATCACTGTGATAAATGAGACAGACTTCAAACAAATCTCGCAACTAAAGAGTTGGCATCCATGATGTGATGTGGGCCATTAACAGCAGCACAATCTGTGACCTCATGGTCAAGCACATTCCCCATTTCACCATGACCCCATCAAGCCAGGGGATCAAGCCTGGTTTAATGGAGAGTGCAAGGAAACATGCCAGGAGCAACACCAGGCATAGCTGAGGAAGAGGTGTCAACCTGGCGAAGCCACCAAACTAGACTATTTGCATGCCAATCAGCATAGCCAAGCGATCCCACAACCAACGGATCGGATCTAAGCTCTGCAGTCCTTCCACATCCAGTCGTGAATGGTGGTGGTGAATTCAGCAACTCACTGGAGAAGGAAGCTTCACAAATACCCCCATCCTCAATGGTTGAAGATTCCAGTACATCAGTGCAAATGATAAGAATGAAGCGTTTGCAGGGATCTTCAGTCAGAAGTGCTGAGTGGATGATCCAATTCCCCCTCCTCCAATGGTCCCCTGTATTACAGATACCAGTCTTCAGCCAATTCGATTCATTCCACATGATATCACAAAATGGTGGGAGACACGGGACACTGCAAAGTCTATAGGCCCTGACAGCATTCCAGCAATAAAACTGAAGACATGTGCTCCAGAACCTACCGTTCCCCTGGCCAAGTTGTTTCAGTACAGTTAAAGCATAGACATCTACCCAAAAATGTGGAAAATTACCCAGGTATGTCCTGTACATATTTAGCAGGACATATCCAACCCGGCCAATTACTGCCCCATCAGTCTATTCTCGATCTCCAGTAAAGTGATGGAAGGTGACATCAGCCGTGCTATTGAGCAGCTCCTGCTCAGCAATAACCTGCTCATTGACTCCTAGTTTGGGTTCCACCAGGACCACCCAGCTCCTGACCTCATTACAGCCTTGGTTCAAACATGGACAAAAGAGCTGAGTTCCAGAGGGGAGGGGAGAGTGACAGCCTGTGACATCAAGGCCAATTGGACCGAGTGTGGCATCAAAGGGTCCGAGCAAAACGGGAATCAATGGGGGACAAACTCTCCGGTGGTTAGAGTCAGACCAGATACAGAGAAAGATCGTTGGAGTTGTTGGAGCTCAGTCATCTCAGCTCCAGGACATCTCTGCAGTAGTTCCTCAGGGTAGTGTCCTTGGCTCAAACATCTCCAGCTGCTTTATCATAAGGTCCCCATAAGCACCTTCCCTCCCTCATAAAGTTAGAAATGGGGATGTTCACCAATGATTTCACAAGGTTCAGCATCATTCATGATTCTTTGGATATTGAGGCAGTCCGTGTTCAAATGCAACAAGACCTGAGCAATGTCCAGGCTTGGGTGAACAGTGGCAAATAACATTCACAGCACACACATGCCAGACATCACCAATAAGAGACAATCCTTGAATTTCAATAGTGTTCCCATCACTGAATTCCCCAATGTCAACATCAGGTGGGTTATCATTGACCAGAAATTCCGCTGGACTCACCACATAAACACAGTGTCTACAAGAGCAGGTCAGAGGCTAGGTATACCATGGAGGGTAAATCACCTTCTGAGTCCCCAAACCATATCCACTATCTCCAAGGCACGAGTCAGGAGTGTGATGGAATACTCCCCACCCACCTGGATGGGTGCAGCCTCAACAATACTCAAGAAGCTTGACACCATCCAGGACAAAGCATTTTCTTGACTGGCACTATAAGCACAAGCATCAATTCCCTCCATCTCTGACACTCAGTAGTCGCAGTGTGTAGTATCTGCAAAATACAAAGTAGAAAATCACCAAAGATCATCAGACAGCACCTTCCAAACTACTTGCATTGAGAAGGACAAGGGTAGATGCTATATCGGAACACCACCAGCTTCAAGTTCCCCACTAAGCCCCTCTCCATCCTTACTTTGAAATACATTGTCGTTTCTTCACCATCACTGCGTCAAAATGCTGGAATTCCCACCCTAATGGCATTGTGGGTCAACCCACAGCAGGCGGACTGCAGCAGTTCAAGAAGGTAACTCCCACCACCTTCTCAAGGGGCAACTAGGGACAGACAATAAATACTGGCCCACCCAGCAATGCCCAGATCCCACGAATGAATAAATCATGTCCTCTACGCACCTGCATGCTGTCCCCTATACAGACTTATCCCCTGTACTGTGAGATACTCTGACTAGTGACATGGTGAATGCCTGTCACTCTGACGAAACACTGAGATAAACCGGACAGCCCACAAGTAACACAAAGTGAATGAGCCTTTAGAAAGTTAGCTCAGAGCCAGATGATGCATCCTATGTCGCTGCATGAAATGTGCCCATGCCCCTGACTGTGAACCAACCTGGCAGAAGCAGGTACGACATCATTGTCTCTGAGCTCCACAGTGAAGGGTGAGTTAATCTGAAAGCAGCCAGAATGATGTGGTGGGGCTGGGGTTTGGTGATGCCCACACACACCGACAAAGTGTGGGAGAGGACAGTGTTGATGGAGCATGCAGTGAAATGGTGCTGATGGTGGAGATGGATGAAGACCTGGAGAAGCAAACAGTGAGCTCCTGCCTCCAGGGAACTGCCCAGGCTTTCCTGTTGGGAACTGGCACCATCTGGTTTCCATAGGAACTGAAGGAAGGATTAGAATCTCCATCGAAATGAGGCAAGACCAGCTCCTAATGAGATAGAACAGCATGAAAATGAAGTGGTCACCCCTCACTCGTGAGATTCAGAATTCGCTGTTTCAACCAGAAAGGGGGAAATTGGAAATACTTTTCACAACAAAACCTAATGCTTTCATTCTTGTCATATTTCCCCAACTTTCTTGTCTTTGCTCATGTCACTCAAGGCAGCAGAAAATTCAACTCTATAAAAATTACTAACAATATTCTTATTAATCTACTTACAGGTTTAAGGATTGCATGGTCGCCTAGGCCTGAGTATTTTCAAGGCTGGTCATCCTGTAGGACCCAGAGCAGACCTATCGGCTTCCTTTCGGACCCACGTGGACACCGAAGCCATGATCTGATCCCTGACCCCGCAGCGAATTGACCTCGACCCAGAATGGAATCGGCCCTGTCAGTGATTTGACCCCGAGGATGTCAACCAGCCTTGGTCCGGTCCTCAATCCCTCGGCTACTCCAACTCAAGGAGGCCCTGCCTGACCAGGCCTGACTCACTTACCCTCAGGAGCAGCAGACTCACTCCAGCAACTCCTGGAACTGTTCAGAAAAGTGCAAGGAAACAATGAGAACGTGCTGGCCTGATGATGATGTTGAAACAACACGGTTTCAAGACCCCCCCTTTCCAGCATACTCCTTGCAAATATCAGGCTATTGGAAACAAAATGGCTGAACTCAGATCCAGACTTACCTTCTAGAGGGTTCTCAGAGGCTGTTGTGTGCTCTGTTTCATGGAGACTTGGCTCACCCAGCCATTCCTGACTGCTCCTTACAAGCTGATGCGTTCTCCAAACGCCATATGGACCACACAGCATCCTCGGGAAAAGGTGAAGGGCAGTGGGATATGCTTCCTGATCAACATCTCCTGGTGCTTGGATGTAGCAACCCTGACAGGCTATTGCTCCCCGCAACCTAGGATACCTTGTGAGAGTTAACCTCTGCCATCCTGACAGCAGACATCGCACCACCCTATGCGGATGTGAAGAATGCCCTGGATGAAGTTTACATTGCCATAAACATTCAGAGACAAAATTCATTGAGGCCTTACTCATCGTGGTGGTGACTTCAACCAATCCAACCTCAAGAGGGCGCTGCCAATGTCCCACCAACACATCTCCTGCCCCACTAGAGGATCCAACATCCTGGACCAGTGTTACACAACCATCTAACACACTGACCGCTCCACCCCCGCAGCACACATCAGAAAATCAGATCACAGCGCTGTGTCCCTCCTCCCAGCTTACAAGCAGAATCTGATGGGAGGATCCTTCAGAGAAAGAAATATAATGCTGGTCCGAGGCAGTGGAAGAGCATCTCTGGGACTGGTTGGAATCAGCGAACTGGACTTTATTCAAGTAGTCAGCGGAAATCCAGGACAAGTACACCACCACCATCATGGATGTCATCAGCAAATCCATGGAGGAGTCCGTTCCAAAGTCATTCCAGTTGTTCCCCAAATGGGAACCATAGATAAACTGGGAAAACCACTCCCTCCTGAAAACCAGGCAAGTAGCATTCAGGTCAGTATTCATCATGAGGAAATCCATGAAGGAGTGTGTTCCAAAGTCATTCCGGGTGTTTCCCAAATGTGAACCTTGGATAAACTGGAAAATCCAGTCCCTGCTGAACACCAGGCACTCAGCATTCAAGTTGGATTACCCAGACCAATACAGAAAATCCAGATATGACCTCCGCAAAGCCATCAGAGATGCCAAGAGGCAGTACCGGACCAAGTTAGAGGTCCAAACCAAACGTCCAGACACCTACTGCCTGTGGGAAGGCGTAACCAACATAATGGGATACAAAACGAAGCAGAACAAGATAGCAGACCAAGACACTTCCCTCCCTGACGTGCTCAGTTCGAGCAGAATGCCAACAGCACAGTGTCACCTGCTCCGATAGCTCCAGGGGCACCTGTTCCCTCCGTCACTGCTGCTGATGCCCGATCAGCCTTCCTCGGAGTCAATAGAAGGAAAGGGACAGGCCCAGATGGAGATCCTGGCCATTCACACAGATCCTGTGCGGACCAGCTGACATCTTCACCCTCTCCCTCCTACAAGGTGAAATCCCCACTTGCTTCAAGAAGACCACCACCATCCCAATACCTATGAAAGCCGATACAATGTGCCTTAATGACTCCCGCCCAGTGGTTCTGATCTCCATAATGCTGTAGTGCTTTGAGAGGCTGGTCATGGCCCACATCAGCCTGGTCTCCCAGCCTGCCTCGATCCATTGCAATTTGCCAACCAATGTAACAGGTCCACAGCATTTCCCAAACCCCACCCTCATCCTGGGAACATCTGGACAGTAAGGACATCTAGGTCAGACTCCTGCAGATCGACTACATCTCCACCTTCAACACCATTATCCCCTCCAGACGGATCATAACACTCTGAGACTCTGAGTCTCGGCTCCACCCTCTGCAGCTGGATCCTCAGCTTCCTGACCCACAGACCACAATCAGTGAAGAAACCAGAAGAAATAGACCCTGTAAGGTCAGCCTTTTATTTCTTATCTTGCTTTTTCATTTATTTATGTGTATTTTTTGGTTTCAGTTAGTTCATATAAAGCTAAGCATACAATGGCAGGAGACCTCAGACCCGTGGTATGTGACTTTCTTGCTTGATGTGGGAGCTTCGGACCGTGTCTGACGTTCCTGACTCTTACACTTGTAAGAAATGTGTCCAGCTGCAGCTCTTGTTTGACCATATGACAGCTCTGGAGCTGCGGATGGACTCACTGTGGACCACCCGCAATGCTGAGGAGGTTGTGGATAGCACGTTTAGTGAACTGGTCACACCGCAGGTTAGGTTTGCTGAGGGGGACAGTGAATGGGTGACCAAAAGGCAGGAAAAGAGTAGGAAGGCAGTGCAGGTGTCCCCTGCGGTCATCTCCCTCCAAAACAGGTATACCGTTTTGGATACTGTTGGGGGAGATGGCTCACCAGGGGAGGGCATCAGTTGTCAGGATCATGGCACTATGGTGGGCACTGCTGTTCAGAAGGGTGGGAAAAAGACTCGTAGGGCCATAGTCATAGAGGATTCTATTGTGAGGGGAGTCGATAGGAGGTTCTGTGGCCGAAAACAGGGCTCCCGGATGGTATGTTGCCTCCCAGGTGCTCGAGTCAGGGATGTGACCGATTGGCTGCAGAGCATTCTAAAAGGGGAGGGTGAACAGCCAGTTGTCTTGGTGCATACAGGCACCAATGATATAAGTAGAAAGCGAGATGAGGTTCTGAAAGAAGAATTCATGGAGCTAGGAGAGAAGTTAAAGGGGAGGACCTCAAAGGTAGTGATCTCGGGATCACTACCAGTGCCATGTGCTAGTCAGCTTAGAAATGGAAAAGTAGGCAGGATGAACACGTAGCTTAAGAGGTGGTGTAGGAGGGAGGGGTTCAGATTTGTTGGACATCGGGACCTGTTCTGGGGAAGGTGGGACTATTACAAAAAGGGACGGTCTACACCTGAACCAGACTGGAACCAATGTCCTTGGGGGAGTTTTTGCTACCGCTGTTGGGGAGGTTTTACACTAATGTGGCAGGGGCCTGGGAACCAGAAGAGAAAACAAGTAGGCAGCGAGGTGGAGACTGGAGACTGTAAGGATCATGAAGTTAACACTAATAAAGGGAGGGAGCAGGCGAGTGCAAAAGAACTGGTGGTCTGAAATGCATCTACTTTAATGCAAGGCGTACAGTGTGTAAGGCAGATGAACTTAGGGCTTGGATTGGTGCCTGGGAGTATGACATCATTGCACTCACAGAGACGTGGTTGAAGGAAGGGCATGATGATTGGCAACTAAAATGTTCCACGGTGGCACAGTGGTTAGCACTGTTGCCTCACAGCACCAGAGACCTGGGTTCAATTCCCGCCTCAGGCGACTGGCTGTGTGGAGTTTGCACATTCTCCCCGTGTCTGCGTGGGTTTCCTCCGGGTGCTCCGGTTTCCTCCCACAGTCCAAAGATGTGCAGGCCATGCTAAATTACCCATAGTGTTAGGTAAGGGGTAAATGTAGGGGTATGGGTGGGTTGTGGGTCGGTGTGGACTTGTTGGGCTGAATGGTCTGTTTCCACACTGTAATGTAATGTAATCTATAGACGCTTCAGACAGGACAGGGAGGGAGGTAAAAGAAGGGGAGTGGAGTTGCATTGCTGGTCAGGGACGATACCATGGCTGTGCTAAAGGAGGACACTATGGCGGTCTTGGGTAGTGAGGCATTATGGGTGGAGCTGAGAAATAAAAAGGGTGCAGCTACACTGTTGGGGCTGAATTACAGACCTCCCAACAGTGAGCTTGAGGTAGAAGAACAAATAGGTAATCAGATAATGAACAGATGTAGAGGCAATAGGGTAGTAGTGATGGGAGATTTTAATTTTCCCAACATTGACTGGGATACACTTAGTGTCAGAGGTCTGGATGGAGTAGAATTTGTACAAAGCGTCCAGGAGAGTTTTCTAGAGCAGTATGTCAATAGCCCGATGAGGGAAGGGGTCATATTGGACCTGGTACTGGGACCGAGCGAGGACAAGTGGTAGAAGTTGAGGTGGGGAATTTCATTGTGAACAATGATCACAATTCTGTAAGTTTTACAATACTCATAGATAAAGAAGAGAGTGGTCCTCAGGGAAGAGTACTAAACTGGGCCAAAGCCAATTCTATCAAAATTAGACAGGAGCTGGGAAATGTGGATTGCACACAACTATTTGAAGGGAAGACCACATTTGAGATGTGGGAGGCTTTCAAAGGTAGGTTAACGGTGGTGCAGGATAGGCATGTCCCGTTGAAGGCAAAAGATAGGAAGGGCAAGATTCGTGAACCATGGATGACAGGAGAAATTGTACGACTAGCCAAGAGGAAAAGGGAAGCGTACATAAGGTCTAGGCAGCTAAGAACAGAACGGACTCTGGAGGAATATTGGGAGAGTAGGACAAGTCTTAAACAAGGAATCAAGTGGGTGAAAAGGGGTCAAGAAATAGCTTCAGTGAGCAGAATTAAGGAAAATCCCAAAGCATTTTATTCTTAACAAGAAGCAAGCAGGTAACTAGAGAAAGGATTGGCCCACTAAAGGATAATGAAGGAAGGCTGTGTGCTGAACCTGAGAGAATGGGTGAGATTCTGAATGATTACTTTGCATCAGTGTTCACTGAGGAAAGGAACATGATGAATCTTGAGATTAGAGATGGAAGCTTGATTAGTCTGGATCACGTTGGCATAAATAGGGAAGATGTGTTGGGTATGTTAGAGGCTATTAAGGTGGACAAATCCCCAGGACTGGATGGGATCTATCCCAGGTTGCTGAGGGAGGTGAGAGAGGAAATAGCTGGGGCCCTGACAGATATATTTGTGGCATCCTTAAATACAGATGAGGTGCCGGAGGACTGGAGGGTAGCTCATGTTGTCCCCCTGTACAAGAAGGGCAGTAGGGATATTCTGGGTAACTACAGACCAGTGAGCCTGACGTCGGTGGTGGGGAAGTTGCTGGAGAGGGTACTAAGAGACAGGATCTATTTATATTTAGAAAAAAGTGAGCTTCTCAGTGATAGGCAACATGGTTTTGTGTGGGGGAGATCGTGCCTTACCAACTTAATAGAGTCCTTTGAGGAAGTGACCAAGTTTATACATGAAAGCAGCTCTGTTGATGTCATATACATGGACTTTAGTAAGACGTTTGATGAGGTTCCCCATTGTAGACTAATGGAAAAAGTGAAGTCACATGGTGCGCAGGGTGTTCTAGCTCGATGGATAAAGAACTGGTTGAGCAACAGGAGACAGAGTGTAGTAGTTGAAAGGAGTTTCTCAAAATGGAGAAAGGTGACCTGTGGTGTTACACAGGGGTATTGGGGCCACTGTTATTTGTAATATACATAAATGATCTAGAAGAGGGCACTGTTGGTATGATCAGCAAGTTTGCAGATGACACAAAGATTGGTGGTGGAGCAGAAAGCATAAGGGACTGTCAGAGAATAAAGGAGGATTAGATAGACTGGAGAGTTGGGCGGAAAAGTGGCAGATGGCTTTCAATCCAGACAAATGTGAGGTAATGCATTTAGGCAAGACTAATCCTAGAGCGAATTATACAATGAATGGAAAAGTTGATTGGCAGAGAGATCTGGGAGTGCAGGTTCATTGTACCGTGAAGGTTGCTGCACAGGTGGATGGAGTGGTCAAGAAGGCATATAGTATGCTTGCCTTCATTGGACGGGGTATTGAGTATAAGAGGTGGCAAGACATGTTAAAATTGTACAAGACATTGGTTCAGCTGCATTTAGAATATTGTGTACAGTTCTGGTCGCCACATTACCAAAAGGATGTGGATGCTTTGGAGAGGGTGCAGAGAACGTCTATGAGGAAGCAAAAGAGAAAATGCTGGAAAATCTCAGCAGGTCTGGCAGTATCTGTAAGGAGAGAAAAGAGCTGACGTTTTGAGTATAACTAACCCTTTGTCAAAGCTAAAAAAAGGGAGAAATAGGGAGGTATTTATACTAGGTTTACGAGGATGTTGCCTGGTATGGAAGGTGCTAGCTATGAAGAGAGGTTGAGTAGGTTAGGTTTATTTTCACTAGAAAAAAGGAGATTGTGGGGGGGACCTGATTGAGGTTTACTAACTCAAGAAGGGTATAGACAGGGTGGATAGAAACAAGCTTTTTTCCCATGGTAAAGGATTCAATAACCAGAGGTCATGCTTTCAAGGTGAGAGGTGAAAGGTTTAAGGGGGATACACGCAGTAAGTACTTCACACAGAGGATGGTGGGTGTTTGGAATGCATTGCCAGCAGAGGTGGTAGAGGCAGGCATGGTAGATTCATTTAAGGTGCGTCTGGACAGATGCATGAGTAGGTGGGGAACAGAGGGTTAAAAATGCTTAGGAATTGACGAAGAGGTTTAGACAGTATGTTTGGATTGGCTCAGGCTTGAAGGGCCGAAGGGCCTGTTCCTGGGCTGTAAATTTTGTTTGTTCTTTGTAGACAGCAGCACCTCCTCCGTGATAAACCTCAACACTGGAACCTCCCCCCACCCCACAAGGATGTGTTCTCAGCCCAGGTGTAGCAACTGCTGTGCCCAACACGGGAAGGAACTACAGGGGGTTGTGTGCACAGCCCAGACCATCACGAAACCCAACCTTCCATCCATGGACTCCATTTACACGGCTTGTTGCCATGGAATGGCTGCTAACATCATTGAAGACCCCTCCCAACCTGGTAATGATTTCCTACAACCTCGTCCGTCAGGCAGGAGATACAGAAGCTTGAACACACCCACCAGCAGCTTCAGGAACTGCTTCTTCCCAGCCATTATTGGACTGATAAATGGACTAACTTCAAATAATGCTGACCTTGTTAATGTTGACCTTGCCTAGTGCACGCTCTAAGGGATGTAACCTGTGCGCCTCTGTCCAAGTTTCTGTTCACCCTGTGATCTGTAATCCCTGCTTAATGGGATCTACTGTACTGCTCATAAACAAAGCTTTACACTGTACTGAGGGAAACCTGATGGAAAAGAATAGACCAGATCTAAAAGTTGAAGTTCTAAATTGGAGAAAAGCCAATTTTGATGGTATTAGGCAAGAACTTTTGAAAGTTGACTGGGGGCAGATGTTCACAGGTGATAGGGAAGGCTGGAGAATGGGAAGTCTTCAGAAATGCGATAACAAGAATCCAGAAAAAGTATATTCCTGTTAGGGTGAAAGAAAAGGCTGGTAGGTATAGGGAATGCTGGATGACGAGAGAAATTGAGTGTTTGGTTCAGAAAAAGAAGGAAGCATATGTCATGTATAGACAGGATAGATCGAGTAAATCCTTAGAAGAGTATAAAGGCAGTAGGAGTATACTAAAGAGGGAAATCAGGAGGGCAAAAAGGGGACATGAGGTAGCTTTGGCAAATAGTGTTCAGGAGAATCCAAAGGGTTTTTTCAAATGCATTAAGGACAAAAGGTAACTAGGGAGAAAATAGGGCCCCTCAAAGATCAGCAAGGCAGCCTTTGTGTGGAGCCGCAGGAGATGGGGAGATGCTAAACAAGTACTTTGCATCAGTTTTTACTGTGGAAAAGGATATGGAAGATATAGAATATACGGAAATAGATGATGACATTTTGAAAAATGTCTATATGACAGAGGAGGAAGTGCTGGATGTCTTGAAACACATAAAAGTGGATAAATCCCCAGAACCTGATCGGGTGTACCCTAGAACTCTGTGGGAAGCAAGGGAATTGATTGCTGGGCCTCTTATTGAGATATTTGTATCATCGATAGTCACAGGTGAGGGGCCGGAAGACTGGAGGTTGGCTAACGTGGTGCCACTGTTAAAGAAGGGTGGTAAAGACAAGGAGAAAGTGAGGACTGCAGATGCTGGAGATCAGAGCTCAAAAATGTGTTGCTGGAAAAGCACTGCCGGTCAGGCAGCATCCAAGGAGAAGGAGAATCGACGTTTCGGGCATAAGCCCTTCTTCAGGAATTCCTGAAGATTCTCTTTCTCCTTGGATGCTGCCTGACCTGCTGCGCTTTTCCAGCAACACATTTTTAAGCTCTGGTAATGACAAGCCAGGGAACTATAGACCAGTGAGCCTGATGTCGGTGGTGGGCATGATGTTGGAGGGAATCCTGAGGGACAGGATGTACATGTATTTGGAAAGGTAAGGACAGATTGGGGATAGTCAACATGGCTTTGTGAGTGGGAAATCGTGTCTCACAAACCTGATTGAGTTTTTTTGAATAAGTAACAAAGAGGATTGATGAGGGTCGAGTGGTGGACGTGATCTATAAGGACTTCAATAAGGGATTCAACAAGGTTTCACATGGGAGACTGGTGAGCAAGGTTAGATCTCATGGAATACAGGGAGAACCCACCATTCGGATACAGAACTGGCTCAAAGGTAGAAGACAGAGGGTGGTGGAGGAGGGTTGTTTTTCAGACTGGAGGCCTGTGACCAGTGGAGTGCCACAAAGATTGGTGCTGGGTCCACTGCTTTTCATCATTTATATAAATGACTTGGATGTGAGCATGAGAGGTATATTTAATAAGTTTGCAGATGTCACCAAAATTGGAGGTGTCGTGGCCAGCGAAGAAGGTTACCCTATATTACAATAGCATCTTGATCAGATGGGCCAATGGATTGAGAAGTGGCATATGGAGTTTAATTCAGATAAATGTGATGTGCTGCATTTTGAGAAAACAAATCTTAGCAGGACTTGTACACTTAATGGTAAGGTCCTAGGGAGTGTTGCTGAGCAAAGGGGCCTTGGAGTGCAGGTTCATAGCTCCTTCAAAGTAGTCACAGGTAGATAGGATAGTGAAGAAGGTGTTTGGTATGCTTTCCTTTATTGGTCAGTGTATTGAGTACAGGAGTTGGGAGGTCATGTTGCGGCTGTACAGGATATTGGTTGGACTACTGTTGAAATGTTGCGGGTTATTCTGGTCTCCTTCCTTTTGGAAAGATGTTGTGAAAGGGTTCAAAAAGATTCACAAGGATGTTGCCAGCGTTGGAGGATTTGAGGTATAGGGTGAGGTTAAATAGGCTGGGGCTGTTTTCCATGGAGCATCGGAGGCTGAGGGGTGACCTTATAGAGGTTTATAAAATCATGAGGAGCATGGATAGGATAAACAGACAAAGTCTTTTCCCTGGGGTGGGGGAGTCCAGAACTATAGGTTAAGGGTGAGAGGGGGAAGAGATAAAAGAGACCTAAGGGGCAACTTTTTCTCACAGAGGTTGGTACATGTGTGGAATGAGCTGCCCGAGGAAGTGGTGGAACCTAGTCCAATTGCAATATTGAAAAGGCATCTGGATGGGTATATGAATAGGAAGGGTTTGGAGGGATGTGGGTCAGGTGCTGGCAGGTGGGAGACTAGGTTGGGTTGGGATATCTGTTCAGCATGGACGAGTTGGACTGAAGGGTCTAATCCTGAACTGTACATTTCTATGACTCTATGACCCTGTGGTCAAGAACAGCAGGAAACTAGAAGATTGAGAACACTTTAAACATCAACAGAAAGCCACAAAAATGAGCTATATAGAAAAGTAAGATGGAACATGAGAAAAAAAAACTGGCATAGAATGTAAAGACAGGTAGCAAAAGTTTCGATGAATACATAAAATTAAAGAGAATGGCTAAAGTAAATGTTGGTTATTTAGAGGATGAGAAGGGGCATTTAGTAATGGGATATGATGAAATGGCCGAGGCATTGAACAGGTATTTTGTGACAGTGTTCACAATGGAGGACAGTAATAACATGCCAGTAATTGACAAAGAGACGAAGGTTGGTGAGGACCTGGAAACAATGATGGAAGACCTAGTTTTGGGTAAGCTAATGGAGCTAAGGATAGATAAGTCTCGTGGCCTGATAGAACGCATCTCAGGGAACGAAAAGAGATGACCGGAAAATAGCAAGTGCAGTAGCGGTAATTTTCTAAATTTTGCTGGACTCTGGGGCAGTCCCAGCAGATTGGAAAGCAGCAAATGTGACACCACTGTTTAAAAGGGGAGATAAAAAAAGATGGGGAATTATTTATTGGTTAGCTAAACCTCTCTAGTGGGAAAGATGCTTGAGTCTATTATCAAAGAAGAAACAGTGGGGTATCTCGATAGAAATTGTCTCATTGGACAGACGCAGCATGGGTTCATGAAGGGCAGGTCACGCTTGACAAATCTTATGGAATTCTATGAAGACATTTTCAGCAATGTGGACAAAGGGGACCCGGTCGATGCGGTGTACCTAGATTTCCAAAAGGCCTTCAACAAGATGCAGCACAAAAGGCTGCTGCATAAGATAAAGATTTATGGTGTTACAGGTAAAGTATTAGAAAGGATAGAGGCTTGATTGACAGACAGCAAACAAAGATTGAGAATAAATGAGTGCTATTCTCGCTGGTAATCAGTGACTAGGGATGTGTCTCAGGGATCAGTGTTGGGACAGCAATTATTTACAATTTATATCGATGATTTGGAGTTGGGGACCACGTGTAGGGTGTCTAAGATTTGCAGGTGACACGAAGATGATTGGCAGAGCAAGTATACAGAGGACTATGAAACTTTACAGAGGAACATAGATACACTGAGTGAGTGGGCTGAGTGAGCGGGCAAAGATCTGCCAGATGGAATACAATGTTAATAAATGTGAAGTCATCCATTTTGGTCGGAGTAACAGTAAAACAGATTATTACTTGAATGGTAAAAAAGTTGCAGCTTGCTGCTATGCAGAGGGACCAGGGTGTCCTTGTGCATGAATCACAGAGGGTTGGTCTGCAGGTACAACAAGTAATTAGGAAGGCAAATGGTATTTTGTCCTTCACTGCTAAAGGGATTGAGTTTAAAAGCAGAGAGGTAATGTTGCAGCTGTACAAGGTACTGGTGAGGCCACACCTGGAATACTGTGTGCAGTTTTGGTCTCCTTCCTTGAGGAAGAATATACTGGAAGTGGAGGGGTGTAGAAGAGGTTCACAAGGTTGATTCAAAGTTGAGGGGGCTGGTTTATGAGGAGAGACTGAGTGGATTAGGATTATATTAATCGGGATACAGAAGAATGAGGGCGGTCTTATAGAAACATATAAAATTATGAAGAGAATAGATAAGATTGAAGTAGAGAGGATGTTTCCACTGGCAGGTGAAACTAAGATGAGAGGGTATAGCCTCAAGATTTGAGGGAGCAGATTTAGGACTAAATTGAGAAGGAACGTCTTCGCCCAGAGGGTTGGTAATCTATGGAATTCCTTGCCCAGGGAAGCAGTTGACGCTAGTTCAGTAAACGTTTTTAAAGTGAAGGTCAATATTTCTTGTAAAAGAAAGGAATGAAGGGATACAATGAGAGGGCGGGTAAGTGGAGCTGACGCCATGAAAAGACCAGCCATGATCTTATTGAATGGAGGAGCAGGCTTGAAGGGGCAGACCACCTAATCCTGCTCCTCGTTCTTATGTCCTTATGATTGGCTGAAGGACAGCAATTATTTCTCTCGCATTTTTTTGAACAGGTGTGTATTGTTTGTAACCATCCATTTCTTTTGAACCACTTCAATATCTCCAGAGAAATGAAAGATTAATCTCAATGCCTTTATCTTTTCTTCTCTCAGTAACTCATCTACATGCAATCCAAGGTGGGTACAAATCTTATTCCACTGGGGAATACTTTACTGGATTGAAAGGATTAACTGGTCCTGTTTATTCAGTGACTGTAATTAATGTCAAACTCCATGGACGACAACTGTGTCCCAGGAGGGTTTCCCTCTTCTATTAATTACAAATTCCTTACACTGTACAAAGCTATAGTATCAGTGACAGCATCACCTCCAGCATCACCTCCAGCATCACCTCCAGCACTAACAGGACCGGCAGCTCCAGAGACTGGGAGCTCGGGAGAAGAGAGATTCAAATGTGAGAACAAAAGATCAGAATTTTATAACCATGGGTTGGAATCTGAACACAGAAGATCGGAATTTTACAACAATGGGCAGGAGTTTCTCAGCAACAATTGATTATATTTCTGCAAATTACCACTTGATGTCATTAACAACTCGGATCCGTTATATACTCCTGGTTATTCAACACATTTACTATCCCACCCTTGTTATTGTTGGTGTTCCTGGTAAGTCTCTAGCTCTTCTATTAACTCTTAGAACTATCTTTAACTGCATCGCTTTCACTGCCAGTTCCTCTGTCCTCCTCGCTGCTGTTGCTGTTGTTCCTGCTGAGGATATGTCTGCCCATTAGATCTGAAAATCATGTTTCACTTTATTAATGTTCTTGACATTAACCCCTATCCACTGACTCTCACCCCATCCTTGGCCAAGTCATGAGGATCAGTGAGATTGTTCAGAATCTTAACAATCCATTTAGAGTCAAAGAGTTAGAGAGATGTACAGCATGGAAACAGCTCATTCGGTCCAACTCATCCATGCTGGCCAGATATCCTAACCTAATCTAGTCCCATTTGCCAACACTTGACCCATATCCCTCTAAACCCTTCCTATTCATATACCTATCCAAATGTTGTAATTGTACCAGGTTCCAACCCTTCCTCTGGCAGCTGATTCCATATATGCACCACCCTCTGCATGAAAAAGTTGCCCCTTAGGTTCCTTTTACCTTTTTCCCCTCTCACCTTAAAACCATGCCGTTCAGTTCTGGACTCCCCCACACCAAGGAAAAGACCTTGTCTTTTTACCCTATCTATACTGCTCATGATTTTATAAACCTCTATAAGGTCACCCTTCAGTCTCTAACACTCCAGGGAAAACAGCCTTAGCCTATTCAGACCCTCCTTATAGCGCAAATCCTTCAACCCTAGCAACATCCTTGTTAATCCTTTCTGAACCCTTTCAGGTTTCACAACATCTTTCCGATAGGAGGGATTTGAAACCAAGCTTTGTCAACCTCATGCTCTTTCCTGGCACTGATTCTGGTGACCACCATTTCCACAATGTGTCTCATCACAGGGACCTTTTCAGTCAACTCACCATCTCAGTTCCTCAAGGAGAAAGTGAGGACTGCAGATGCTGGAGATCAGAGCTGAAAATGTGTTGCTGGAAAAGCGCAGCAGGTCAGGCAGCATCCAAGGAACAGGAGAATCGATGTTTCAGGCATAAGCCCTTCTTCAGGTTTCCTGAAGAAGGGCTTATGCCCGAAACGTCGATTCTCCTGTTCCCTGGATGCTGCCTGACCTGCTGCGCTTTTCCAGCAACACATTTTCATCTCAGTTCCTCATCCTGACCAACATATCTGACCAAGCCACTCACCGACCCCCATTTCCTGCTACATCAGGCGTAAACAAGTATGCTCTCTCAAGACTGGCAGCTAGAAACATAGAGTTGTAGTCAAACTGGAACCTTTTAGAGTGTGCCTTACATTGTTTCTCAAAACTGTTGCTCAATTATGATTAACTTACCCGGATAATGCATTTTCCTGGACTTGTTACTTGTTTCACTGCTTGTGCGCCAATCTATATCCATGCTTCAAATGACCCATGCTCTCATTTTTGTCCAAACTGCCCAGTACGTCAAAATCAATGTCTGACAAAATCCAAAACCAGGCAAGAGTCTCGGTGCCATGACTATCGGCTATGAGAGAGTGTTCCTGTATTTGTACTGGAGAAGGTCTACTCCAACACAAGCTTATTCAATGACCTGCTCAACTCACCTGCAATACACCTTCCTACACACTACCCCCATGTAGTTAACCACACCAAGGAGTCAGCACAGTTAATGGGAGGGCCATGGGGAGAGTTGTCGAACAGAGAAACCAAGGGGTACAGGTACCTAGTACCTTGAAACTGGCATCACAGGTAGACAGGGTGATGAAGAAGGCATTTGTCCAACTTGTCCACAATCAGAGGGTATAGGTTTAAGGTGATGAAAGAAATGATTTAAACGGGAGCTAAGGGACAACTTTATCACACTAAGTGTGGCATTTCTATGGAAAGAGCTACCAGAAGAAGTGTTAGTATTTTTGACAATGACAACAGTTAAAGCAATTTTGAACAGATATATGGATCGGAAAGGTTCAGAGGGATATGGGACAAATACAGGCAAATAGGAGTAACTCCGTTCAGGAAACATGGTTGGCATGGACCAGTTGGACTGAAAGGTCTGTTTGTGTGCTCTATGACTCTATGATTCTATGGCCCAGAGCTGAGGACACATGGCAGGAGGATTGGCAGGAGAGAACATCAGCCAGAAACCAATCCCTCATTATAGACCCCACTACATATCCAATCGCTTTCATCTCCCATGGCAACAGTGGGCTGTTTTACACTGTTCCCAGCCTGGCTAGGTCCTCTGTGCAGATACCAACATCAGTGAGAATGCAGAGACCATCTGATGCTACAGATAC
Source organism: Chiloscyllium plagiosum (assembly GCF_004010195.1). NCBI lineage: Eukaryota > Metazoa > Chordata > Chondrichthyes > Orectolobiformes > Hemiscylliidae > Chiloscyllium > Chiloscyllium plagiosum. The sequence continues at coordinate 3,217,558 of NC_057721.1, read as the reverse complement.
GGTACAGTCCAAACAATACCTTCGACTGTTCGAGAGTGTCCACTCTCTAAACCTGATGGTGGCCTTACAGAACTCAATCTAGTCACTGACAAAGCTATTGCTGGGCTCTGTGACCATGTGTGCACCCAGATAATAAATACTCTTCCGAACAAGATGCATTATCTCACACATTTGTCATACATCTGCTCATCTGTCAATGGATCCTGATATCCTGGACAATTTTCCTCACTTATTTCCACGTGTCATATCATCAAAGATTGAAATGTTGCCCTATAATGCAGAGTTAGAACCATGAGTGTACCTCACCAGCCCCGTGGAACAATAGGGGAGCACTGATGTTTCTCAGCCTGCAGTCTGTAAAATACATATTCAACACAACCCTGATTACAGTCCACCTGAACCTTCTAACAATCCTCAATGATATGGAGTAATCTGTTTTTTTTTCCATTCAATATGATCCTGTTAGTTTATTTCCTTCTCAATCTACTGGGGAAATCCCTGTCTCATCCTCAGGTGTTCCTTTTGCTCCAAACCTGATGTACAACTTCCCTGATTTACAATGAGGTGTCAGTTGTGATTATGTTTTCATTGATTTTGCAGTGGACTCATTTCCAATCATAGTTTTATTGCAATTGAATTCTGTCCGGCCTATTAGAGGTGAGGGAATCTTTCAGCCAGTCCAACATTTAACTCCCCGTGTGGAGTAAAATACCGCAGATTCTGCCAACCTGAAATAAAACCACAACTCCCAAAGTACTCAACAGATCAGGCAGCATCCATGGAGAGGGGGACAGGCAGGAATTCAGGTTAGAGACCTGGAGTCAGAACTCAGAGTGGTCAGGGGTATTTATTTAAATTAGGCAGGGAAATGAGATGGCTGGGGAGAACATGGAAAGGTCTCTACTTGGGTGGAAGACAGGAGAGATTAAGTGAAAAAAGACACAATGCTAAAGAGAGAAAAGATATATATCTTGAAGTATAAACGCAAAATCATCACTGTCACAACCAAAGAACGGTTTCGAGCTTTTAATCTGAAGTTGTTGACCTCAGTGTTAACTATAAACATTGTTACATTTTTTGGGAAACATCTTTGATGATGATTTTGGATTTTCCTATTTATAATTTTTGCTCCTTTACTTGTCCTGGTACAATCCCATTTTGCTTTTCGTTTTCATCCCTTCTCCCATCTAATGTCTCCTGTCTCCCGGGTTACCACAGATCTTTTCATTTGTTGTTCCTTCCTTTCCATGACTGGTTTAAATCCTGTTTCAGTACATTTCCCGTTCTGACAAAGGGTTAGCAGCCTGAAATGTTAACTCTGTCTCCTCACCGGCACTGCCAGAGCTGCTGAGAATTTCCAGCATTTCCTGTTTGCTTTCTATCATCTTATCTTTTCCTTATTGCCCTGACTGTAATGACTTTAATCTGATTAAAACTGATATAACTTCTGACCTTCGCTGTCAGGTTAATTGCTAATACACACCAAGTTGGGAGAGCTCATCAGAAGGGACTTTCAGTTGGATTAGCTCCACAACCACATGAGTATAATGGGCGTTTTCAAATATCTCACAGACTTGATTATATTTCCCACAGTAAAGACAATGTTGTGATACTGAGCAAAGGGCAGTGGTCAGTTGTCACATTCACAATGGAACACCCGTCCTCAAGCCTCAGTCCTCAACCTTGTCTCTTAACTGCAGCCTATCGCTGCCTTTCTCTCGGGATATATGTTTAGTGTCTGACAAAACATTACTCTATACACAGTTAGCCACTTGTTCTGCGTTATATTGAATAAAGCGCTGTATCTACTCAATCAGTTGATTAATTTGTTTAATAACTGTCATTTCTGTGATAATACTCTGGTTTTTAAATCTGTTTTTCTTGCTGTTTATTTATTAAAATTACCAATTTTTGAGACTATGATGGACATGCCCTTTTCACGACTATTTTGGCTGCTCCAGTCTGCAGGTGTCACTGGTTAATTTGCAAATCCACGTTTTACCAACTTTGAAATAAAGATCTTTACATCCTCTGAATCGACCTTTTCCATTATCTTACCCCATCACTTGACTTGTACAAAATTGTAATTAATGTTCAGTTGAGCTCATCGATCTCACTCTATGGCTATATTACAAATGGGATATAATTTTATACCGAAGGATATGATCACCATGTTCTGACAGTGCTAAAATAAAATAAATCCTACACTGAGGTACAGTGACCTATGACCTGTTTGAGATGTTTTGCAATTCATGACTCTTTGTAAATCTCATCTTTCACCATGCAGTACAGAAAGCATGCCAAGAATCATATTGTGGTCACTCAAAACGGTTCCTGAGACTTCAGAGAAATGGACCATTCTGTCAATATTAATGTTAAGTTACAAAATGAATGAACTAAAGCAAAATACTGCAGGTGCTGGGAATCAGAAATAAGAACAGAAAAGGCTGGGAGTGATGATGGAACAGCAACGACCTGAAATGTTCACTTATCGCTCCACAAGTTTAGTCTGACCTAATAAACTACAGAATATTGCTGCAAGTTTGGATCACTGGGTATGCTGTGAAAGAGAATATGTTGAGCTGATGGTTTCTATTTCTGACAAATAATAAATTTTCAGGTTCCATTTCTAATAACCAATCAACTTGACGGTAGATGAGAAGGAGCCTTGGTCCGGTTGTATTGAGGTAATGAAGAGATAATTGAATGATTATTGAAATCGAATCAATCTGCAGGGTGATGGGCAAAAGGCATGTGCTCGCCACTGTGTCAACACGTATAGACAGCCCATGCAGATACGATGGGCTGAATGGCTTCCTTCTGATAACTGAGTGATGATTAAACCTGATCTCCCTTTTCCTTTCCTGGGTGTGTAGACCGCATGCTGGATTGTGCTTCAGTAGAGGCTCTCCAGTGCTCACCAGGAGCTAACACAACAAACAGCTAAGGCAATGGGCAATGTATATAACAATGGTCCTGAAAATACCTTACCAGTGTAAATGGCTCCAATACTCATCATGCCCTGAGTTGAACTGGTCCAATGCAGTTACAAACTGCCAACCACCTATTAATATAGGGATTTAAATGGTTAAATATCTAAGAGTATAACAAATTAAATCCAGATAAAACCACTCCACTAGTCTAATTGGAATTAACAGCAACATGGTTGAAGATGTTATCAAGAGTGCAACTGAGCTGCACTCCCTCAGCAATAACTTGTTCACTGGTGTGCAGCTCTGCAGGGTTGCTCAGCACCAGACCTCATAACAACTAATATCCAAACAAGGACAAAAGAGCTGGACTCCTGAGGTGAGGTGAGAGTGACTGTACTTGGCATCATTGCTGTAAGTGACCAAGTCTGACCTTAAGGAAGACTAAAATAATGAGAAATGGAATGAAGCTCCCATTGGTTGGAGTCATTCCTGGCACATTGGAGGATGGGTGTGGTTGTTGGAAGTCAGTCACCTCAGCTCCAGGACACCTCTGCAGGAGTTCCTCAGGGAAGTGTCCGAGGCCCAGTTATCTTCAGCTGCTTCATCATGGACAATCCCTCCATCATAAGGTCAGAATTCAGGATGTTTGTTGATAGTTCCACAAAATTTAGTCCCTTTCCTGTCTTGACAGTCACTATTGATGAGTGTGGTGCTGGAAAGGCGCAGCCAGTCAGGCTGCATCCGCGGAGCAGGGCAATCGATGTTTAGAGCATTAGCCTTTTATCATGATTCCTCAAACGTCGATTCTCCTGCTCCATGGATGCTACCTGACCAGCTGTGCCTTTCCAGCACCACACTCTTTGACTCTGATCTCCAGAATTTGCAGTCCTCCATTTCTCCTTGTCAGACACAATGTCTATATGAAACAACATTTGAACAATATTCCGGCCTGAGCTGACAGGTAGCATTTGCTCCACACAAGACCATAAGACCATAAGACATAGGAGCGGAAGTAAGGCCATTCGGCCCATCGAGTCCACTCCGCCATTCAATCATGGCTGATGGGAATTTCAACTCCACTTACCCGCATTCTCCCCGTAGCCCTTAATTCATTGTGACATCAAGAATTTATCAATTTCTGCCTTGAAGACATTTAGCGTCCCAGCCTCCACTGCATAAGTGTCAGGTATCTCCAAAAAGAGAGATTGTAACCATTTCTCTTCATATCAATAAATTCCTCAGTGTCAGCGTCCTGGGGGAGTGGGCGAGAGGTTGCAATAGACCACAGTCTGAGCTGGACCAGTTATATAAATACCAATGTTTCAAGACCATGTCAGATATTGGTGCTTCCATGATATATACCTCACCTCCTGACTCTCCAAAGTCTGCCCACTATCTACAAAGAGCAAGTCATGAGTGTGAATGAATACTCCCCAATTGTCTGGGTGAGGTTTGCTCCAAAACCTCTCAAGAAACTTGATAATAAAGCAGTGCCCTTGACTGGCACCACATCCACAAACATTGCCAGCTTCCACCATCACTGCGCCCCAGCAGCAATGTGCGGCATGTGGAAGATGTGTAAGAGCCCGTTGATAGAATCTTCCAAAGTAGCAACGTCTACCATCTCAAATCAATAGGTAATCAGCTGCACAAGGAAACTACTTCTGAATAGGTACCAGAGGATATCATGGACTGAGATACCCCTGTATTAATCCACCTTCATTAGATAATGATCAGGAGCAGGACATGTGTGCTGATACCCACCATGGTCATCAGATACGAATGAAGGGGAACCTGGGCTGACCTTTCCACATTAATTCTGAATGACTCTGTAAAGATGAAAACCTGGATGTTTTCTCCATTCTAATACAGGGTCAATGATCTCTGTTCCACTTCAGAAACTGAAACATACCTCCCATGGTCTTTGTGATATTTCCTGCATTCCCTTGTTTACACTTCAATAACCTGTCAGCGTAGTGTCAATCTTCACATAATCGCTTGCATTTCCTTATTTTCAGTTTCATCCCAAATATGAGTTCCTAATTAATAGCTGATTTTTTGGATCCAGTAGAATGCATAAACATGAGTATAAATACCTCAAAACATTTTTAGAAAGAGAGACACATACAGAAATCACACAATGTACTCTTTGTAATTGGTAAGCTTTCTACCAGCTTGACTAATTTTCCTGTCTATTTTCCTTCCACACAGCAAACACCATAACAATTATAATTTTGTCGAAAGGAAAGTGTGGTCTTTCAAAATGTATTACTCGACACCTGGTGGCGATGTCAGCAGCAGATATACTGGTTATTATCCTCGATCTGTTACTGAGACACATTCCAATTATTTATAAGAGAGAGTTACGTTTCATACGGTCCATCCCCATCTGTAATATCCACGCTGTCTTCCTTTATGCAGCCACTGACTGTTCTGTCTGGTTTACCGTCACTTTCACCTTTGATCGATATGTGGCCATTTGCTGCCCAAATCTTCGAATTAAATTTTGTACTGAGAAGACAGCAGCTGTGGTTCTGGGAACAGTGACTGTGCTGAGTGGTTTGAAGAACATTTTCTGGTACTTTATGTTCACATCTCAGTATTTGCTCCGGAATCAGCCTTGGTTTTGTTCAGTACCAACTGATATTCTGTCATCTCCAGTCTGGGGAACAATCGAGTGCCTTCATTATATCCTGAACCCAGCAGTGCCATTTGTTCTGATTCTGCTGCTCAATGCTTTAAGTGTCAGGCACATTTTAGTGGCCAGCAGAGCCCGCAGGAGACTTCGGGCTCACAGCAGTGGGGAGAATCCCAGTGACCCAGAAATGGGGACTCGAAGGAAGTCCATCATTTTACTGCTTGTTATCTCGGGAAATTTCATCCTGTTATGGTCAGTATTTATGATATACTCTCTATGGAGCCGAATGTTTTGGATGGGGTATCGGGCCATATGTCTACATTATTTTGTCCGAGATATCGGATTCATTCTCCAGCTCCTAAGTTGCTGCACAAACACTTGTATATATGTTGTGACCCAGACTAAGTTCAGGAAACAGCTGAAGAACATGGTAAAATGCCCTTTTACCCAAACGTTGAAATTCATTAAATGCTGAGGTGGATTGAAGGATTCAGGGATTAGGAATGTGTTCTGTCTCAGAATCCATCCAATCCACTCTCCGTGGGGTCAGTGATACAGACACAGTGAGGGGAGTCTGCTCTTTCCATTCTCTGTAATACAGACTGAGTATGTTCAGTTGGCAGTCCTGGTGCTCTACTACAGACACAGTGTGATTGGTCTGTTCTCTCTGGGACAATAATATAGACATAGTGCATTCAATCTGCTCTACATAAAGTACGTGACACTGACACAGTAGGGTCAATCTGCCCGCTCTAGCGTATGTAACAAAGAGACCGCGAGTTTGGTCTGCTCTCTCTCTGGGATACCTGTGAACAAACAAATATGAATGAAGAGTAGGTCAGTTAGTCCTTGAGTCCGATCTGCCATTGATCAGTTCATGGTTGATCCAGCTACAGCCTTAATCCCCTTTTCCACCTACTTTCCATCTCCATTGAGTCCCTTGTTAATGAAGAGCCCACATTACTCTTCTATACAAGTCATCAATGAGCCTGCCTCCATTGTTACCTGGAAGATCATTCCACAATCTATTGCACAGTGAGGTGAATTACATGTTGTACGTGTTGCCACAAATACTTTGTCAGTCTTAAAAGGAAGTTTACAGAGTTTGGATTCGTTAATTTATTTAAACTCAACTACACATGAGGCAAGACAGGGACTCTGAAATAGTGAACAATATCTGATTGTGTTAAGTTTCATTCAGTAAAGCTGACTCATCTGACAACAAAATCTTATTGAAAGAATATGCAAAAGACACAGATGTTATAAGACTATAAGACAGAGGAGCAGAATTTAGGCCATTCAGCCCAATGAGTCTGGTCCGCCGTTCAATCATGGGTAATGAGTTTCTCAGCCCCATTCTCCTACTTTCTCTCCATAATCCTTGATATTCAAGAATCCATCGATCTCAGTCTTAAAATGCCCAATGGCCTGGTCTCCACAGCCTTCTGTGGCAGGGAATTCTGCAGAGTCATCACTCTCTGGCTGAAGATATTTCTCATTATCTCCATTCAAAAATGTCTTTCCTTTACTCTCAGGCTTTTCCCTTGGGCCCTAGTCTCTCCTACCAATGGAAACATCTTCCCAACATCTACTCTGTCCAGGCCATTCAGTATTCTGTATGTTTCAATTAGATTCCCCCCTCATCATTCTAACCTCCATTAAATATAGACCCAGAGTCCTCAAATGTTCCTCGTAGCGTAAGCTTTTCATTCCTGGTAATTTTCATTTCATTTCAATTACTCTGGTGTCTTGCATGTTTTGCACTTCTTACGCAGTTTATGCCGCCCTGTGTATGATCGTGTAGTTTGTGCTATCCATGTAGCAACTTGGTCCTGGAGAAACTCCGTCTCCTTACTCTTGTATCGGTTGTATATGGTAGAAAAGACAAATAAAGCTACTCTTGACTCTTGACCCTTGACTCCTGGGAATATTCTCGTGAACCTTCTCTGAACACATTCCAGGGACAGTACAACCTTCCTGAGATATGGGCCCAAACATTGGGCACAATACTCCAAAAGTGTTCTGACCAGAGCCTTATAGAGCCTTATAGAGCCTCAGAAGTACATCCCTGCTTTAATATTATTGTCCTCTCAAGGTAAGTGTTATTACTGCACTTCCCTTCCTAAATACTGACTCAAACTGCAAGTTTACCTGGAGAGAATCCTGAATTAAAACTTCCAAGTCTCTTTGTATTTCAGACTTCTGAATTTTCTCATCATTTAGACAATAGTCCATGTTGCTATTCTTCCTACCAAAGTGCATGACATCACACTTTCCCACATTGTGCTCCATCTGCCACTTCTTTGTCCACTCTCCTAACCTGTCCGAATCCTTCTGCAGTCTTCCTGCCTCCTCGATGCTGCCTCTCCCTCTACATATCTTTGTATCTTCTGGAAACTTAGCCAAAATGCCCTTCGTTCCTTCATTGATATCATTAATGTATAAAGTGAAAAGTTGTGGCCCCAACACTGAGCCTTGCAGAATACCAGTTGTCATCAGCTGCCATCCTGAGAAGGACCCTTTCATCCCCACTCTCAGCTCCCTGGCAGACAGCCAGGTTTCTATCCATGCCAGCACCTTGCCCCCAACACCATGGGCCTTACAGCCTGTGCAACACCTTTTCAACGGCCTTCTTGAAGTCCAGGTAGATAACATCTATTGTCTTTCCTGGACTAACCTGCTCGTTACTTGATTAAAGAATTCTAGCAGATTTCATCTCCCCTTGATGCGACCATGCGACTCTGCCCTATTTTACCAAACACTTACAAGTAATCAGAACTCTCATCCTTCACAATGGATTCACGGATCTCAACCACGACTGAGGCTAGGCTGATCGGTCTGTCATTTCCCATCATTAGCCTTACTCCCTTCTAAATGTTTAATATATTTTATATATAATCACATATTTAATCTTCTCCCTCCTTATTTCTTTTTTATTGCCCTCTGTTGGTTTTTGTCTGCTTCCCAATCCTCTGGTTTCCCACTGCCCTTTGCCATATGATATGCTTTCTCTTTTGCTTTTATGCTATCCCAGACTTCCCTAGTCAACCACGGTTCCCTCATCCTCCCTGTACCATGCTTCCTTTTCCCTCGGGATGAATCTCTGCTGTGTCTCCTGAATTACTCCCAGAAACTCCTGCCATTGCTGTTCCACTGTCTTTCCTGCTCGGCTCCTCTCCCAGTCAATTCTCCCCAGCTCCTCCCTCATGCCTCTGTATCTGCCTTTATTCAGCTGTAATACATTACCTCGGATTTTATCTTCTCCCTCTCAAATTGCAGTGTGAATTCAATCATATACATTCTCCCCGTGTCTGTGTGGGTTTCCTCCGGGTGCTCCGATTTCCTCCCACAATCCAAAGATGTGCAGGTCAGGTGAATTGGCCATGCTAAATCGCCCGTAGTGTTTGGTGAAGGGGTAAATGTCGGGGAATGGGTCTGGGTGGGTTGCGCTTCGGCGGGTCGGTGTGGAGACTTGTTGGGCCAAAGGGCCTGTTTCCACACTGTAAGTAATCTAAACTAATCTAATCTAATCACATTATGATCACTGCTTCCTCAGGGTTCCTTCACCTCAAGATGCCTTATCTAGTCTGCCTCATTGAACAACACTAAATCCAGAATTGCCTGTTCCCCCGTGGGCTCCACCACAAGCTGCTCCAAAAAGCCATCGCATAGACATTCCATAAATTCCTTTTCTTGCAATCCAATACCAACCTGATTTTCCCAGTCCACGTACATATTGAAATCCCCCATGATCACTGTAACTTTGCCTTTCCCGCACATCTTTTCTATCTCCTGATGTATCTTGTGTCCCAATTCCTGACTATTGTTTGGATGCCTATACATAACTCCAAGAATTTTTTTTTTTTTTAAATTGCCATTCCTCAATTCTACCCACACAGATTCTACACCTTCTGACCTTACTTCATTTCTTACTATTGATTTAAATTATTTTTTTACTGATAAGGCATCACCATTCCCTCGGCCCACCTCACTTTTTTTTGAGAGGATGTATATCTTTGAATATTCATCTCCCAAACCTGAACCCCTTACAGCCAAGTCTCTGTGATGCCCACCATGTCATACCTGCAAACTTCGATCTGCGTCACAATCTCATTTCCCTTATTCCTTATCCTGTGTACATTCAGGTATGAGACCTTCAGTCCTGTACTAAGTGTCCCTCTCCTCATTGTCATTCACTTGTCCAGTTATCTTCATCATAAATACAAGACAGGCATCAAACTGGGTCTGAAACTTAACTCCTGCATACAAAATCACTTCCTTCCTTGAGACAGAATACCTCAAGTGCTCACATGGACAAAATCCCATGACTCCTGTCTTTGAAAGTTGCTAAATGCAAAAAGTCATCCCTTTGATCGAGCAAAACCCAACCTGGTCCAGGAACACACTCCAACTTCCCCCAGGATATAGGGAGCACTCACAATGTGGCGCTTGAACCCTAGTTTTGTAGTTCATTTGGCCCAGTGCTCAATGTTAATTAAAACTTACTGTTTAACACCAACCTGCTCATAACGTGTTCATGGTTAATTTAATTGACTTTCCCATCTGCATAAGTTGTCTTTTATTTTTGCACTGTCTGTTGTTCTGTCTCAGAATGACAGGCCTCTAATCATTGCTGTATCTCTGGCTTTAAGTCTCAAGGGCAGTTTTAGCTGAGAAAAGACTGGAGACATCTTCTCTCTTGTACACTAACAGCCTTTTCAATAAAACAAAACATCATTAATATTTATTTGCCCACAGACTCATTTACCCCAATGAGGGGTGTCAGTGAGGGGTGTATGTAGGACACAGAGGGAGGGGATTATTTATTATTAAAAATCCAGCCTTTACTCACTAATATTTATGAATTATTATTGTTCAATTCCAGCACAGTGTAAGCGTTTCTAATGCAGTTGCTTTGTTGCGTCCCATAGACTGGTGTTGTACTGTTCTGAGAATAAGTGCTGCTGTGTGACTGTAAAAGATGGCTTTGTTTATGTCGACTGTTTTGGAAAGGAACCGTTGGCCTCTTTCCCTTGTGTAAGATTAACGAATGTGTATGTGTGTTAAACTGAGCTAGAACCACCAGATTAAATACATTTTTACACTAAATTCTATAACTCCAATTACTTACAATCTTCTCGATATACGAGGGCCCTGAGAACTGTTACCTATCTGGAACCAGAATCTCTTCTAATAAACAGGGGGGAGCTCGTTGCCTCTCAGTGATTATTTCCACATGAGAAGGATGTGCTGTCCATTGTAACAGAGACTGTTAGAAGGATCTGATTTTTTGTTCGACTCCTCCCAGATCGTCCCACCATGTCATGGTCTCTGTGGGCTGTCCTTATAACACTTAATCTATATTAACCCTTTCAGACCCACGTACGATATTTGATTTGATTTATTGTTGTCACATGTACCTATATTCAGTGAAATGTTTTGTTTCGTGGGCAGGGGAAGCACAGTATAACATACAGGCAGGTCATTGTTTATTTAGTTAAAAGTCACACAACACCAGGTTATAGTCCAACAGGTTTGATTGGAAGAGCTAGCTTTCGGAGCACTTCTCCTTCATCAGGAGGGCTGAGGGGACATTTATCAACACTGGTCTACAATCAGCAATGACATAGGAGTTCAGAGTAACAAAGCTGGTCGTGTTCGTTCTCCTGTTCCTTCGTTTTTCTCTCTCAGTGCACGTGCTCACTGTGTGGAGGGACAGGATGGGGTATCAGGGAAGAGAGTTTTCCACAACTCAAGGGGGGGTTTAACAAGGGTCATTCGAGGGAAGGGGGCAAACCCTGAGGAGCCTGGGACACCATTTCAGGAGGGGATGGGAGGGGCGGGTAGGCACGATGGGCCGAATGTCGTCTTCCTGGGCATGAGGGATTCTGGGAGTGGGATCTTGCTGTGCATCGGAGGTGCAGCCACAGGCCAGTCCGCCCACAGACTCATTTACCCCAATGAGGGGTGTCAGCGAGGGGTGTATGTAGGACACAGAGGGAGGGGAAGAGGGGATGTTATATTGGGGGTA
>NC_057721.1:3191694-3205153 GCF_004010195.1 Chiloscyllium plagiosum | reverse complement strand
GAGAGAGAGATTTACTCTGTATCTAACCCCTTGCTGTCCCTGTCCTGGGAGTGTTTGATGGGAGAGTGGAGAGAGAGATTTACTCTGTATCTAATCCCTTGCTGTCCCTGTCCTGGGAGTGTTTGATGGGGGAGTGGAGAGAGAGAGATTTACTCTGTATCTAACCCGATGCTGTCCCTTCCATGGGAGTGATGATGGGGGAAAGTGCAGAGGGACCTTTACACTGTGTCTGACCCCATGCTGTCACTGTCTTGGAAGTGTTTATTGGGTTAAGTGTGGAGGCACCTTTTCTTTATAACTGGTCACATGCTGACCCTCTCCTGGGAGTGTTTGATGGGTCAGTGTAGAGGGAGATTTATTCTGTATCTAACCCCGTGCTGTCCCTGTCCCTGGGAGTGTTTGGTGGGAGAGTGGAGAGAGAGATTTACTTTGTATCTAACCCCGTGCTGTCCCTGTCCTGGGAGTGTTTGATGGGAGATTGGAGAGATAGATTTACTCTGTACCTAACCCCGTGCTGTCCCTGTCCTGGGAGTGTTTGATGAGTCAGTGGAGAGGGAGATTTACTCTGTATCTAACCCCGTGCTGTCCCTGTCCTGGCAGTGTTTGATGAGTCAGTGGAGAGAGAGATTTACTCTGTATCTAACCCCGTGCTGTCCCTGTCCTGGGAGTGTTTGATGGGTCAGTGGAGAAGTAGATTTACTCTGTATCTAACCCCGTGCTGTCCCTGTCCTGGGAGTGTTTGATGGGTCAGTGGAGAGAGAGATTTACTCTGTATCTAATCTTGTGTTGTCCCTGTCCTGGGAGTGTTTGGTGAGACAGTATAGAGAGAGATTTACTCTGTATCTCATCCCTTGCTGTCACTGACCTGGGAGTTTTGATGGGGACAATATAGAGGGAGATTTGCTCTGTATCTAACCCCGTGCTGTCCCTGTCCTGGGAGTGTTTGATGGGTCAGTGGAGAAGGAGATTTCCTCTGTATCTAACCCCGTGCTGTCCCTGTCCTGGGAGTGTTTGATGGGTCAGTGGAGAAGGAGATTTACTCTGTATCTAACCCCGTGCTGTCCCTGTCCTGGGAGTGTTTGATGAGTCAGTGGAGAAGGAGATTTACTCTATATCTAGTCTTGTGTTGTCCCGGTCCTCGGAGTGTTTGGTGAGACAGTATAGAGAGAGATTTACTCTGTATCTCATCCCTTGCTGTCACTAACCTGGGAGTGTTTGATGGGGACAATATAGAGGGAGATTTGCTCTGTATCTAATCTTGTGTTGTCCCGGTCCTCGGAGTGTTTGGTGAGACAGTATAGAGAGAGATTTACTCTGTATCTCATCCCTTGCTGTCACTGACCTGGCAGTGTTTGATGGGGACAATATAGAGGGAGATTTGCTCTGTATCTAACCCCATGCTGTCCCTGTCCTGGGAGTATTTGATGGGTCAGTGCAGAGGGAGATTTACTCTGTATCTAATCCAGTGCTGTCACTGTCCTGGGATCGTGGATGGGAACTGTAGAGGGAGATTAGATATTAAAGCGTAGAGGGAGATTACAGATTAGATACTGTGTATCTAATCCCCTGCTTAATTTTCCCAGGGATGGGGGATGGTATAGAGGGATCTTAACTCTGTATCTGACCCCATGTTGTCCCTGCCCTGGGAGTGTTTGGTCAGTGGAGAGGTAGATTTGCTCTGTATCTAACTCCGTGCTGTCACTCTCCTGGGAGTGTTTGATGGGTCAGTGGAGAGGGAGATTTACTTTGTCTCTCACCCCGCACTGTTACTGTCCTGGCAGTGTTGATGGGACAGTGGAGAGGGAGATTTACTCTGTATCAAACCCTGTGATGTCACTGTCCCGGGAGTATTTGATGGGTCAGTGGAGAGAGTGATTTACTCTGTATCTAACCCTGTGCTGTCACTGACCTGGGTGTGTTTGATGTTACAGTGTCGATCTTTACTCTGTATCCATCCCCATTTTCCCCAGAATCTGAGAGATTCAGATAGAGAAAGTGTATCGGGACATTGGTAGAGCTGTCCTGAGTGTGTTTGATGGGGACATAATGGGGGAGGTGGGTGATTTAATCAATACCTAATCTCATGCAGTTTTGCCTGTTCAGCCAGTCTATCTTTCTCACTTTGTAGTTGATGGTAGGGTCAGAGAATCTTCGTTGTTAGTCGGGGACCAATGTTCAATATTTTCCAACTGTATAGAGTGAGATGGTGAATGACACAGAGAGAGTGTGTTGGAGATGGTGCATGAGAGAGAGAGATTAAGAGAGTTAAAAACAGAGAAAGAGACACTGTCTGAGAAAGAGAGAGTGAGATGGTTTACGAGAGAGGAAGAGATACTGACATTATGTATTAGACAGATGTGGGAGAGAGGGAGATAGTGAGATTGTACACGGGAGGGTGAAAAAAAGTGGGATTTTACGTGCAAAGAGAGAGAGAAAACAGTGCGATTGTGCATGAGACAGAGTGAGAAGGAGAGTTTGTATGCGAGACAGATTCACCTTCACCCTGGTACTGAGGATCTCCTGTATCACACACCAGAATGAACTCAGACTCTGTGTTTGGGCACAAGACATGGCCAAGGCAATTAGGACATCTGCTCACGAGGATGTTCAGAACTAGGAATCTGGAAGAGAATCATTAGGGAACAGAGGAAATCAAGCAAAGAACATGGTGTTGAATTTGTGGAAGAGTTCAGTTCTGTTGAGAATTTTGAGCCAGTGATGTATTGACCCTGTTGTACTACTGTCAACAGTTCAGGATTGTGTGGGTGTGTGTGTGTGTGTGTGCATGTGTGATGGAGACAGTTTAAATTAAGTTTAGCTCTGCCTCTCTGCTTGGGAAGTGCCTGTCCTTCAGATATTTGACAGCAACATCACAGAGAGCTCACCTCATGCTGTACCTGTCCCGGGAATCATTAACGCAGACAATGTAGAGAGAGCTTTACTCTCTATCTCCATTCATTAAACAGGACATATCATCAGAACATGCAGATGATACACAAATTACCGATGGAATAAACAAGGAAGAGCAGGAGACTTTAGGAGGATACAAACAGACGCTGTTTACTGTCATTGGGCAGGTGTCTGAGGATGAAAGTGGTCCACAGGATTGCTGATGTCATCTCAGGAAAACACTCACTGAGAAATATCCTTCCTGTTATTGGACAATCAATATGAAGCACAGAATTCCAGTGAAATAGGCATGTGAGGGCTGAGCGCTTTCTGTTTGTCATAAAGAGCAAAACTGTCACCCAATGTCCTTGGGGGAAGAGGCCTGGTCTGGATTTCAACCAAACCACTGCAAACTCACAACGTAACTGAGAAATGGACATTTATAAAACACATTCCATGTCTTCAGTGTAATCTCAAACTTGGTTCTAGGGAATTCAGCAGTTTTGTAATGTCCTCCGTACGATTGAAGGAGTGAGGAAGTTAATTTCAGAGACAGGGCGAGAGAGTTACAGAGACACATACAGAATCAGAGACACACAGAGACGGGATGGGAGTGTCCTGGAGATGTTTTCAAGCTGACACTGAGACTGGCACAAGCTGGACAGCAGCAGATGGGAGTGAATCATTCTCTGTTACCAATAGTATACTGGACACAGTCTCTATGAACGACTAACATGATGGGATCCTGTGTTCTGTTTGCTGATAAAGTAAAGTGATGTGGGACAGGAAGATGCAAGTGGGACACAGAAAGGCAGGGAAGGGGGTTTGGACAGGTTCAGTGAGTGAGTCAGTAAGACATAGTCTGGGCAATATCACACAGAGAAATGGGAGGCTTTGTTTCTTCATTTTAATCTTGAAATGGTTTCAGAATACTGTTAGTGTTTTAGATGTTGATTCTCATTCTTAACCCAGAAGCAGCAAGAAGCCTTTCTCTCTATCCATCCCAGCAGTTTCCATTTTTGCCTCAAAAACTTGCACTTCCTCCAAGCCTTCTAAATCTCAGGAGACAACCCTGGATTTGGGTCATTTCCCTTCCTCCCCAGTGACCCCTTGTTGTCCAGCTAACATTCGGGTGAATCTACACTGCACTCAGATACACACGCATTCCCCAAAGTCCCCACTCTTTCTTGCCTCTCCCTGTTTATAAAGTCAATGTTAGAGCTGGGCTAACATGAAACGGCAGCTGTCAACATACCTAAGATTGCTGAAACCTTCAGGCTCCTTTCTCCTGATTTTGCAGATTAAAACATCCCCCCACAGTTTGTACATGATCATCTCTCAGCCTCCTGCAGATGGAATACAGTGAGATTAGAAGCGACGGTGTTTGGACGTTAGACTGAGGAGGAATGATGCAGACTAAATGGTACAATGTTAGCCTGGGGGCAGGAACACAGAAGGATTCAGTTATGGGTCAGGAATTCCATCAGCAGAGGAGAGGGGAACATGTCTCAAAAGCACTGTTAAAAGTGGGTGACACCATCACATTGACTTTCTGCGATTTTTGTACAAGGATCTGGAAAATATTGTTGAATATTTAATAAGTCCTGGAGTAAAGTCATATTTGACCCAATTATTCAGGGCCTTGGTGGGACACCCACACCCACCCACAAACACACACACACACAACTGCACTGACAAACACTCACTCACACAGATACACAGGGACACGGAATGACCAAATATATTGGGATTTCCAAATATTAAAGCTCCGTTAAAAATCCCTGGATGTCAGATGAACACAGGACATTCACACACCTGGGTCAGGCTCAAGACTCACCTTCTTTGACACTGAGAGGCTCCTGTATCACACTCCAGATTGAAATTGGATGCAGTGCTTGGGAGCAGGACATGGCACATGGGATTAAGATGACTGTCCATGTGGAATTTAAGAGCCAGCAATCTAACTGCGAATAGAACAGAATGGAATGAATCAAAAAAGAAGTTGGCGTTGAATTTGTGGAGTTCTTCCATTTCTATTGTGCATGCCTACGTGAGTGTGTCAGATGGGGAGAGTAAGAAGGGAGTTTAAATCAGCATCACTCATTAGATTATACCTGCTGGTAAATTATTGGTTTGTGATCTCATCGAGGGCGTTTTACTCTGTACCAACTCAATGCTTTACCTGACCAGGGAGGGAATGATGTAGAAGCAGCTTTATTCTGTAAGTAACTCTGTGCTGTCCATTCCCTGGAAGTGTTTGATCTGGCTACAGTAAAGGGAGTAACTAACCACATACGATCTCCTCCTGAGCGTGTTGATGGGGACAGTGTTGGATTTAACATGAACAACTAATCCATCATCCACTGTTGCTTGTGGAAGAGAGTTGCAAACCTCTCCCACCCTCTGTGTGTCAAAGTGCTTCCTAACATCTCTCCTGAATTCTCTGGCCCCTCATTCTCAGACTCTGTTCCCTCTCATTCTAGAATCTCCAACCATTGGCAATCATTGATCTTGATCTACCCAGTCTGGTCCTATACGTATCTTGAGGATGTCGATCAGATCACCCTTCACCCTTCTCAATTTGAGAGGAAATCAGCCTCATTTGTACAATTTCTCCTCAGAACATAATTCATGAGGTCCAGGATCATTCTTGCAACTGTCCATTAATCTCCCTCTTTGTACCCCAACCTGATAACCACATGATTGCACTGAATTCCATCAAACACAGTTTTGCCCACTCACTCAGTACATTAGTCTCCCTCTGTGCTTGATGGTACTATTTGGGTGGATCAAGATCTCCCACACACAAAGCCATTTGTATCTAACCCCATGCTGTCCCTGTCCTGGGAGTATTTGATGGGTCAGTGCAGAGGGCGACTTACTCTGAGTCTAAACCCATGCTGTCACTATCCTGATAGTGTTGGATGGGACTGTGGAGAGGGAAATTTCTTTTGTATCTAATCCAGTGCTGTCACTGTCCTGGGAGTGTTTGATGGGAGAGTGGAGAGGGAGACTTACTCTGTATCTATTTCAGCACTCACTTTATAATAGGGCATACAGGACATTTCATCCACCTGGGTCAGGCTCACGACTCCACCTTCCTCCGACACTGACAGGCTCCTGTATCATACGCCAGATTGGAATCAGACGAGGTGGTTGGGAGGAGGACATGGCACATGGGATTAGGACAATTGTCAATGTGGATGTTCAGAGCCATCAATTAAACAGTGAATCAGAACAGAATAGAGAGAATCGAACAAAGAAATTGATGTTGAATTTGTGGAGTTCTTCCATTTTTCGTTTGTGTGTGTGTGTGTGTGTGTGTGTTTATGTCTGTGTGTGTGTGTGTGTGTGTTTGTGTGTGTGTGTGTTTGTTTGTGTGTGTTTGTGTGTGTGTGTGTTTATGTGTGTTTTTGTTTGTGTGTGCGTGTTTGTTTGTTTGTGTGTGCGTGTTATGTTTGTTCAAATATGGGCAGCAAATTTTGGATGACCACAAATTTATGGAAGGTTAAAGATGAGTGACTAGCCAGAAGAGTATTGAAATAGTTAAACCTGGAGACAAAAACAAAGCCTATGCATTTCAGCAACTGGTGAGCTCTGACAGGTTTGAAGTCAGGTCATATAATTAACTTGGATGTAGATAGTATTAGTGCTGGAGGGTGTATGTGGTTGGAAACTCACCTCTGCAACCTTCCAGTTGTGTTTTGTATGAGCAATTTAATTTGGCTTCAAACGATTGCTATGATGGACACAAAGGACAAGACTGGAGTTAATGATGGGGACCAAAGATCATGGGTGGAGTCGTCTTGAGTTTTAATCAGAGGACATGTCTGTTTATCTAGTATTAGATATAAGATGAGCTTTATGAAAATCCGAGTTCAGTTTAAGGGCCCAGAGAGGTGGTGATGAGAGAGAATTGGTGGCACTTCATATGTTTTCAATTTATGTTTCTGAGGGGAGTAGTTAAGACAATGAAGGCAGTCATGAATAGACTCTTGGGGGATCAGCAGAGCTCTTAGTGCATGGATTTGAAATAAAAACTTTGCAAATGGTTCTCTAGCTTCCTCTGAATAGCTAAGAATGGAACTAAATGGGTGTTTCTCCTGACTTGGACTGTTATTAAACTTGCTTCTTTTCTACAGTACAGTTCTTAGAATCCATATCTGCATCAAAGCTATAATGTTTGTGGCTACGTAGGTGACTAGTTGTTGTGAAGCTCAAATTGAGCAACAGTCTGTACCCGTATTGCTATTGTTGTGTTCTTCAAGGACATTGTTCATTACTCCTTTCATCACTTAAAATTATGCGTGTTGTGTATGTCCATTTAATTGTTTTTTAAGCTGAAAGATAACTTGATTAATTTCAGCTGACAAGATTTGAGTTGCAGCACCAGTGCTTTACAGACATTGGTTATGGGCCTTGTAGCTTGATTTGTGATGAGTATTGTCGTTCTTTAAAAGACTTTTTTTCGAAAATGTTTTGTTTTAATTGAAGATGTTGTGGAGAAAATATAGAGAATCACCAGGAGACGCAGAGAGTTCCTCAAGAAGTAGGCCTTTTATTTGCAGACAAAAAACCGTGACACTGAGAAAACAGATTCTCAAATGCCCCCGAACCTCTGAGTCAGTGGATTTTAATATTTTTTTTATCATGTTTCTGTTAGCTTATCAGCATGTCCAACTATATTAGTCAAAGTACCTAACTCCAGCTACACAATAAACCAATGATGTTAGTTCCCATTATCTTTTTAGTTGTGCATTCTACTTAATGTTATTCTAATGTCACAGTTAGATATTTAGTGCTAACTCTTGCAATGATGGTCTTTCATTCCAGACGCTACTTAATATTTTCCTAATGTCATGATTAGATATTTATTATCAGCTCTGCTACAGTGATCGTCCATTCCAGACGAACCTGTCATGATAGATATTTAGCTATTCCATCTATTACAATAGTCTCCTGTCTCAAGATGACTGTACTAACTACTAATTAGATAGTTTAATGTCATGTGCCAAATATTTATGGTCCCAATCCTGTCATAATAACACTTAACCGAGAAACTTGCTTTATTACTTGTGTTATCTCATCTCACCATAGTGACCTTTCAGCCTTAACCTTACTCTGCTAATTGGTGTAAGAACATTCCACTACGGTTATCCCATCTTGCCTTCCACAAACCACAGATTGCCAGTAGCCTTCATGCTTTAACCATTCCCATGCTTTCATGTTCTTTATTTTCCATAAAGATTGGTGCTTTTTTTCTTCATCAGACATTAGATCATTTTGTACATGCGAGCAAGAATATTTTGGTATTCTGCTTATGAGCTCTTGATTAACAAAACTAGTGAATATCCATTTTAATTAAATCCACTTTTGCCAGTTTTGTCTACTATTTGTATTAATTCAAAACATTGCTAGAACTAATCAAGTTGGTCAGGCAGCATCTGTGGAGGTGTTTCATGAGTTCTGATGCAAGATTACAGATCTCAAATGTTTACTCTGTTTTCCTCTTCATGGATCCTAGCTGATATGCCAACTATTTACAGCATTTTCTGTTTTTTCCTTTTGTGTGTGTTTGTGTGTGTGTGTGTTTGTGTGTGCGTGTGTGTGTGCGTGCATGTGTGTGTGTGTAAGATGGGGAGAGTCAGGAGTGAGTTTAAATCAGCATCTCTCATCAGAATATACCTGACGTTAATCTTTTTTTGATTGTGTTACCATCGAAGGAGCTTTACTCTGTATCAATCTCAATGCTTTACCTGACCAGGGAGAGAATGATGGGGACAGTGCAGAAGGATTTTTATTCTGTCTGTAACTCTGTGTTGTCCCTTCCCTGGAAGGGTTTGATTTTAATACAGTAAAGGTAGCTTTCCCGTGCATCTAACCCCATACAATCCCTATCCTGAGAGTGTTGATGGAGACAGTGCCAGATTTAACCTCAACAACTGATCCATCATCCACTGCTGTTTGTGGAAGAGAGTTCCAAACCTCTCCCACCCTGTGTGTGTCAAAGTGCTTCCTAACATCTCTCCTGAAGGCTCTGGGCCCTCATTCCCAGACTCTGCTCCCTCTCGTTCTACAATCTCCAACCAGTGGAAATCATTGACCTTGATCTACCCTGACTGGTCCTCTTCATATCTTGAAGATATTGATCAGATCACCCATTAACCTTCTCAATTCGAGAGGAAATGAGTCTCATTTGTACAATGCCTCCTCAGAATGTAAGCCCAGAGGTCCACGATCATTCTTGTAACCTCCCTTTTTTCTCCGTTTTTGTAATCCATCCTGATAACCACATCATTGCACTGAACTCCATCTAACATAGTTTTGCCCATTCAGCCAGTCCAATAATCTCCCTCCGTAATTGATAGTACCATTTGGGTGAATTAAGATCAACACACAAATCCCTTTGTACTTAACCCTGTGCTGGCCCTGTCCTTAGAGTGTTTGATGGGACATTAAGAGTGAGATTTACTCTGTATCTAACCCCATGCTGTCCCTGTCCTAGGAGTGTTCATAGGATTTCGTATAGAGGCATCCTTTCTCTGTATCTAACCCCGTGCTATCCCTGTCACGGGAGCGTTTGGGGACAGTGCAGAAGGAGTGTTACTGTGTACCAAACCCCTTGCTGTACCTGCCCTGGGAGTATTTGATGGGACAGTGGAGAGGGAGGTTTACTCTGTCTCTAAACCAGTGCTGTCACTGTCCTTGGATGGTGGATGAGAGACTGGAGAGGACGATTAGAGAATTGATACTCTTATCTAACTCCCTGCTCTCCCTTCCCTGGGAGTGATGATGGGGGACACTGTAGAGGGCCCTTAACTCTGTATCTGACCCCATGCTGTCCCTGTCCTGGGAGTGTTTGATGGGTCAGTGGAGAGGGAGATTTACTCTGTATCTAACCCCGTGCTGTCATTGTCCTGGGAGTGTTTGATGGGTCAGTGGAGAGGGAGATTTACTCTGTATCTAACCCCATGCTGACCCTCTCCTGGGAGTGTTTGATGGGTCAGTGGAGAGAGAGATTTACTCTGTATCTAACCCCGTGCTGTCACTGTCCTGGGAGTGTTTGATGGGTCAGTGGAGAGGGAGATTTACTCTGTATCTAACCCCGTGCTGTCCCTGTCCTGGGAGTGTTTGATGGGTCAGTGGAGAGGGAGATTTACTCTGTGTCTAATCCTGTGCTGTCCCTGTCCTGGGAGTGTTAGATGTTACAGTGTAGAGGAATCTTTCCTCTGTATCTATCCCAATTCTTCCCTGAATCTGAGAGATTTCGATGAAGAAAGTGTAGAGAGACATTCATGGTGCTGCCCTGAGTGTGTTTGACAGGAACAGGATGGGGAGGTGAGTGATTTTAAGAATACCCAACCCTGCATAGTTTTGTTCATTCACCCAGTCTATCATTCTCCCTTTGAAATTGATGGTATGGTCAGAGAATCGTTGCAGTAGTGGGGGAACTAATGATCAAACTGTGCCAATGTTGCCAGTCTCTCTGGCATTTCCCTATTTATAAAATCAATGTCAGTGCTGTGCCAATTTAAAATGCTGGCTCTGGTCAAATCGAAGCTGTCTGTCTGACTCCTCTGGGTAGGAGTGCTTTCAGCAAGGGAGAGGGAGGAATGTGTCAAAAGCCATTTCCTTCACAGTTCCTTGCAGAGGTAGGAAATGGAGACAGCTCTTTGAAGGTGATGAAAATGTAAATTCCAGAACCTGTTTCCAGTCAATGGTGAGACATTGTCACATTTCAGCAATGTTTACCTTTCTTTCCAAGCTCCAAATTCCGGCAATAATACTGAACGCATGTGCTCCAGAACGTGTTGCTTCTCTGGCCAAGCTGTTCCAGTACAGTTACAATATTGGCATCTACCCGACAATGTGGAAAATTGTCCTGTACCTATTTAGCAGGACAAATCCAACCTGGCCAATTACCGCCCCATCAGTCTACTCTCGATCACCAGTAAAGTGATGGAAGGTGACATCAGCCGTGCTATTGAGCAGCTCCTGCTCAGCTATAACCTGCTCAGTGATGCCCAGTTTGGGTTCCACCAGGACCACCCAGCTCCTGACCTCATTACAGCCTTGGTTCAAACATGGACAAAAGAGCTGAGTTCCAGAGGGGAGGGGAGAGGGACAGCCTGTGACATCAAGGTCAATTGGACCAAGTGTGGCATCAAGGGGTCCGAGCAAAACGGGAATCAATGGGGGACAAACTCTCCGGTGGTTGGAGTCAGACCAGACACAGAGGGAGATGGTTGTGGTTGTTGGAGGTCAGTCATCTCAGCTCCAGGACATCTCTGCAGTAGTTCCTCAGGTCCTTGGCTAAAACATTTCCACCTACTTCATCATAAGGTCACAAAAGCACCTTCCCTCCCTCATAAGATTAGAAGTGTGCATATTCACCGATGATTTGACAATGTTCAGCATCATTCATGACTCCTTAGACACCGAAGCAGTCCATGTTCAAATGCAACAAGATCTGGACAATTTCCAGGCTTGGGCTGACAAGTGGTAAGTAATATTCACAGCTCACAGCTAGGCTCTGACCATCACTAATAAGAGACAATCCAACCACTACCCCTTGACTTTCAATGGTGTGGCCATCACTGAATCCCCTCATACCAACATCCTGGGGGTTACCATTGACCAGAAACTCCACTGGACTCACCACATAAACACAGTGGCTGCAAGAGCAGGCCAGAGGCTAATTATACTGTGGTGAGTGGCTCACCTCCTGACTCCCCAAGGCACAAGTCAGGAGTGTGTTTAAATACTCTCCACTTGCCTGAATGAGTGAAGTTCCAACAACTCTCAAGAAACTTGACACCATCCAGGACAAAGCAGTCTGCGTGATTGACATTACATCCACAAGCATTCACTCTCTTCATCTCAGACGTGCAGTAGTAGCAGTGTGTAGTGTCTAAAAGATGCACTGTAGAAAATCACCAAAGGTCCTCAGACAACACCTTCCAAATCCACAAACACTTCCATCTAGAAGGGCAACAGCAGCAGATATATCGGAACACCACCATCTTCAAGTTCCCCACCAAGCCCCTCACCATCCTGACATGGAAATGCATCACTGTTCCTTCACCATCACTGGGTTAAATCCTGGAATTCCCACCCTAATGGCATTGTGGGTCAACCCACAGCAGGTGGACTGCAGCAGTTCAAGAAGGAAACTCACCACCACCTTCTCAAGGGGCAACTAGGGACAGACAATAAATACTAGCCCAGCCAGCGACGCCCTGATCCCACCAATGAATAAATAATGTTCTCTACGCACGTCCATGCTGTCCTCTATACAGATTCATCCCCTGTACTGTGTGATACTCTGACTAGTGACATGGTGAATGCCTGTCACTCTGCACTAAACACTCAGATAAACCTGACAGCCCACAAGTAAACACAAAGTGAATGAGCTTTTAGAAAGTTAGCTCAGAGCCAGACGGTGCATCCTATGTCGCCGCATGAAATGTGCCCATGCCCCTGATTGTGAACCAACCTGGCAGAAGCGGGTACGACATCATTGTCTCTGAGCTCCACAGTGAAGGGTGAGTTAATCTGAAAGCAGCCAGAATGATGTGGTGAGGCTGGGGTTTGGTGATGCCCACACACACCGACAAAGTATGGGAGAGGACAGTGTTGATGGAGCATGCAGTGAAATGGTGCTGATGGTGGAGATGGATGAAGACCTGGAGAAGCAAACAGTGAGCTCCTGCCTCCAGGTAACTGCCCAGGCTTTCCTGTTGGGAACTGGCACCATCTGGTTTCCATAGGAACTGAAGGAAGGATTAGAATCTCCATTGAAATGAGGTAAGACCAGCTCCTAATGAGATAGAACGGCATGAAAATGAAGTGGTCACCCCACACTCGTGAGATTCAGAATTCACTGTTTAAACCAGAAAGGGGAAAATTGGAAATACTTTTCACAACAAAATCTAATGCTTTCATTCTTGCCATATTTCCCCAACTTTGTTGTCTTTGCTCAGACCACTCAAGGTAGCGGAAAATTCAACTCTATAAAAATTACTTACAATGTTCTTTTTAATCTACTTAGAGTATTGAGTATCTCACAATCTCTCAGGCCTGAGTACTTTCGATGCACAGAGCAGACCTATCGGCTACCTGTAGGACCCACGTGGACACCAGAACCATGATCCAACCCCTGACCCCATAGCATCCTAACCTCGACACAAAATGGAATCGGCCCTGTCAGTGACTTAGAATCACTACAGTGTGGAAACAGGCCTGTCGGTCCAACAAGTGCACACCAACCTCCGAAGAATAACCCATCCAGGCGCATTCCTTATCCCTATTTACCCCTGACTAATGCACCTAAACTGCATATCCCTGAACAATGGGATCGGCAATTTAACATGGTCAATTCACCGAACCTGTACATCTTTAGATTGTGGGAGGATATCTACGCAGACACGGGAAGAATGTGCAAACTCCACACAGACGTCACCTGAGGAATCAAACCCGGTTCCCTGGTGCTGTGAGGCAGCAGTGCTAACCACTGAGTTACCGTGCCACCCAGAGAAGGCCCAACTAGCCTTTGTCCAGTCCCAAATCC
>NC_057721.1:3190528-3191194 GCF_004010195.1 Chiloscyllium plagiosum | reverse complement strand
CCAAGGTCCCTCTGATATTCAGTCTTTTCCAGGGCCCTATCATCCACAGAGTAATCCCTTACCTTGTTAGCCTTTCCTCAAAGGAAAGTGCACCCTTTTCCAGGTTGAGTTCCTGTTGTCCCTGCTCCTCCTACAGGTTACTTGTACCTCCTCACTTTTTACCACCCTGCCGAGTTTCATGCCGTCTGTGAACATCTTTACCATACTCCCCTGAATTTAAGTCTAAATCATTCATCTATACAACAGACAGCAAGCTCCCAGCACCGAGCTCTGTGAAACCCCACAGGAAACAGACTTCCTGTCACAGAAACATCTCTCAACAAGTCCCCACTCTTTCTTGCCAGTTTTAGATCCAGCGCATCACTTTAGCTGGGATCCCATTGGCTCTTACTGTCTTGACCAATCTGCATGAGCGACCTTACCAAAAGACTTGCTGAAGTCCATGTAGACCACATCAAATGCACTGCCCTCATCAACACGCCAGGTTACCTCCTCAATAAATTCAGCAAAGTTATCAAACACAACATTTCCTTGCAGCTTCCCTCTTGCCCCAAAAACACTCCTGGACCTGTTGACAAAGGCTGGCTTGACTCCTCTCTCTGGTTCTCCCTCCCAGACCTGACCTCCATCTGTCTGCTCCTAGCCCTCAGCCCACCTTCCCTCAGA
>NC_057721.1:3185549-3187701 GCF_004010195.1 Chiloscyllium plagiosum | reverse complement strand
AATATATAACCCCTGCTTTTGAATTCCCTCATCCCTGTCATTCACCTTATCCACGTCCCTACTGAGTTTACAAACCTCAGTAAGGTCACCTCTCAATCTACTCCGCTCCAGTGAAATAAATCCCAGTCTTTCCTCTCTATTTTTATATCTCAATCCCTCCAAGCCCGGCAAACCTTGGTAAATCTTTTCTGATCCATTTACACTTGAATAACATCCTTCCTATAACAAAGTGACATGAACTGGACACAGTACTCTAGAAGAGGCCTCACCAACATCCTGTACAACCTCAACATGACGTCCTACACTCTACAGCAGATGTCCCTGTGTAAAGTTCCTGCAGTACAGTTAGAAACCAAGATTCCATTAAATACTTTTTAAACTGTCACCATGGATGTAACTTTAAGTGATTACAGTGCATAGTGAAAAGCAAAGCTACGTGATAGAATAGCTACAGCAAATGTCACTGAACACATTGCAGCAAATATTGTTTAACGTGCTCACAACAAAGAACATTTAAACTGCTCACTCTGTGTAATATTTAAAAGACAGGGATGACAGTCACTGATGTGACCCCATTTGAACTTGCTCCTTCCTTCTCAGAGGCAATTCGGCATCAGCAGCAAATACCGTCTTTACTGATGATGCCCACGTCGTGTGAATGAATGTCTGTGTGAACATTCTTGAAGAGTTGACACTGGTAAAACTGATAGAAACCATTTAGTGACATTCAGTTCACATATTCTAAACTTCATGTCCCACAAAAATACCTGATACTAGTAAGAGAAAGTACTTGGTTTTAAAAAAAATTGATCATTATTTGGTATTACAGAACATATGTATTACTGGAAAAAAGATGTCTGTTAGAGTTTTTTTCTCTGACAATCATCAGGACAATCTGCAAGAATACAATTCAAAGGGAACCTTTATACTGTTTATTACTGATGATTGATAGTTGACCTCCAGGCTTTAAAAGTTAAAATTTTAAACCAAGTAGATTGACTCTGACTAATTAGGGCATTGCCCTTAACAAATTGCTGTGGTCTATTTTGTTTGAATTGAAACAGGTTTAGTGCATGTACATGATTTATTCATCTACAAAGAACAGGGTTCTGTCTAGTAAACTATGTGACTTTCAGTATGCACAAGTATCCTGCGAAGTGAGTCCACTTAACAATCCTTGGCTCAGTGGTTAGCACTACTGCCTCACAGCACCAGGGTCCCAGGTTCAATTCCAGCCTTGGGTGACTGTCTGTGTGGAGTTTGTGCATTCTCTCCATGTTTGTGTGGATTTCCTCTGGTTTCCTCCCACAGTGCAAGGATGTGCAGGCTAGGTGAATTGGCCATGCTAAATTGCCCGTAGTGTTAGGTGCATTAGTCAGAGGGAAAATGGGTCTGGGTGGGTTACTCTTTGGAGGGTTGGTTCGGCTGAAGGGCCTGTTTCCACGCTGCAGGGAATCTAATCTTATAAACATACAAAGCAGGAGCAAACGTGGACCAATTAGCTCCTCAAATCTATATGTGTGTGTTTGCATGCAATCATCTGTTAGGATGCTGGTTCGAATAGTGAGTGGAAATAACATATGGTCCTCTTTAACAGTGAAAGTGCTCTTCTGAGCTAAAGGTACCACAAATGCTGCCAGTTTACAGAGCAGCCAGGAGACAGACTGTTCCAAAAGAGACACATGGAACAATTGGCTGTTAAATGGATACCTGAGTTTTGGTTGCTGTTTTGACAACAATTCAAGTGTGACCAATTGATTTAGACCAAACACTCAGCCCTTCAAAGCCAATCGATTTTAATATTTGACGATATTGACAGCCTGAAACCAATCCGACGATAGGAAATTCATATGGAATCAGGGGAATCAAAACAAGTGTTTTTTGAAAATCAGGGAGAAAGAGCAAGTGCCAGCAAAAGAGAGCCAACAGCACTGAACAACTCTGAAAGAAATCTCAGAAAGCTCCCTAGGTTAAGGTACCAGGGAATTTTATACAAAGATACTCGCAGTCAAAAAGAAAATCATACAAGATGGCTCGGGAGTGGGGCAGACAGCAGAGTTGGAAGGATGGAAGGAAACAGCAGATTCGGAAGAGCAGAAGGAAGACAGCATATGTGACTGTATGGACTTTGAGAGATTAAATTAATTTAATG
>NC_057721.1:3180972-3183139 GCF_004010195.1 Chiloscyllium plagiosum | reverse complement strand
ATCAGGCCCTGAAGACCACGTTCAGAGCTTACTGTCTGTCAGGATTACCTGAATGATTGGGATAAAGGAATCCCACATTTATGTTATTTGCCATTAGAGATGCCCCAAATGAATCTACTCAGTGTAATCCCTTTGAGTTAATATTCGGATACAGAGTTATTAAAATTAATTGAGAAAAAATTGATAGGACTGAAGTTAGAGATCTCGCACTTGAGATAATGTGTCTGAGGTGAGGGAGAGATTAAATCAGGGAAGTGTCCTCGACCCACCTACCTTCACTTGCTTTATCCTGGACAATCCCTCCATCATAAGGTCAGTATTCAGGATGTTTGTTTATTGTTCCACAAAGTTTAGTCCCATTCCTGCCTCGTCAGACACTACCAAAGTGTGTGGCACCACAAAAGCACAGTTGGTCAAACAGCATTTGAGGAGCAGGAGAATTGTCATTTTAGTCATAAGCCCTGAATCAGGAATCCTGAAATATCGACTCTCCTGCTCCTCGGATGCTGCCAGACCAGCTGTGCATTTCCAGCACCACAGTCTTTGACACTGATCTCCAGCATCTGCAATCCACACTTTCTCCTCATCAGACACTATGTCCATGTGTAACAACATTTGAACAATATTCAGGCCTGAGCTAACAAGTAGCATTTGCTCCGCACAACTGTCAGGTATCTCCAAAAAGAGAGATTGTAACCATTTCTCTTCATATCAATTAATTCCCTAGTGTCAGTATCATGGGGGAGGGGACAAGGGGTAGCAATGGACCACAAACTGAGCCAGACCAGTTATATAAATACCAGTGTTACAAGACTATATCAGAGGTTGGTGATTTGATGATATATACCTCACCGTCCTGACTCAGTCTGTCCACTATCTACAAAGGGCAAGTCAGGAGTGTGAATGAATACTTCCCACTTGTTTGGGTGAGGTCTGCTCCAACAACTCTCAAGAAACTTGATAATAAGGCAACACCCTTGACTAGCACCACATCCACAAACATAGCTGGTTTCCACCATCACTGCACCCCAGCAGCAATGTGCGGCATGTGGAAGATGTGTAAGAGCCCTTTGATAGAACCTTCCAAAGTAGCAACCTCTACCATCTCAACTCAATAGGCCATCAGCTGCACAAGGAAACTACCTCTAAGTAGGTATCAGAGGATAACATGCACAAGGAAACTACCTCTAAGTAGGTATCAGAGGATAACATCGACTGAGATGCCCCCACATTAATCCTCCTTCATTGGGTAATGATCAGGAGCAGGATGTGTGTGCTAATATCCACCATGGTCACGAGATCCTAATGAAGGAGAACTTGGGCTGACATTTCCACACTCATTCTGAATGACTCTGTAAAGATGAAGAACAGGAACCTGGATGTTTTCTCCATTCTAATACAGGGTCACTGATCTCTGTTCCACTTCCCATGGTCTTTGTAATATTTCTTGCATTTCCTTGTTTACACTTCAATAACCTGTCAGCATAGTGTCAAACTTCACAGTGTCTCTTACAAACTGTATTTCCTTATTTTCTGTTTCATTCCAAACATGAGTTCCTAATTAATGGCTGATTTTTGGATCCGGTAGAATGCATGAAAATGGGTATAAATACCTTAATACATTTTTAGAAAGAGGGACACATACAGAAATCACATGATGTGCTCTTTGTAATTGGTAACCTTTCTACCAGCTTGATTAATTTTCCTGTTTATTTTCCTTCCCCATAGCGAACATCATAACAATTATAATTCTTTTGCAAGGGAAGTGTGGTCTTTCAAAATGTATTACTTGACACCTGGTGGCGATGTCAGCAGCAGATATACTGGTTATTATCCTCAATCTGCTATTGAGACACATTCCAATTGTTTATAAGGGAGAGTTTCGTTTCCTACGGGCCATCCCCATCTGTAATATCCACGCTGTCTTCCTTTATGCAGCCACCGACTGTTCTGTCTGGTTTACCGTCACTTTTACCTTTGATCGATATGTGGCCATTTGCTGCCCAAATCTGCAAATTAAATTTTGTACTGAGAAGATAGCAGCTGTGGTTCTGGGAACAGTAACTGTGCTGAGTGGTTTGAAGAACATTTTCTGGTACTTTATGTTCACATCTCAGTATTTGCTGAGAAATCTCCCCTGGTTTTGTTCAGTACCAACTGATATTCT
>NC_057721.1:3176265-3179559 GCF_004010195.1 Chiloscyllium plagiosum | reverse complement strand
TTCAATGGATTCAAGGATCTGAAACAAGAATGAGGCTAGGCTGATCGGTCTGTCATTGTCCATCATTAGCCTTACTCCCTTCTAAATGTTTAATATATTTTATATATAATCACATATTTAATCTTCTCCCTCCTTATTTCTTTTTTTGTTGCCCTCTGTTGGTCTTTGCATGCTTCCCAATCCTTTGGTTTCCCACTGCCCTTCCCCATATGATATGCTTTCTCTTTTGCTTTTATGCTATCCCAGACTTCCTTAGTCAGCCATGGTTACCTCATCCTCCCTGTACCATGCTTCCTTATCCCTCGGGATGAATATCTGCTGTGTCTCCTGAATTACTCCCAGAAACTCCTGCCATTGCTGTTCCACTGTCTTTCCTGCTCGGCTCCTCTCCCAGTCAATTCTCCCCAGCTCCTCCCTCATGCCTCTGTATCTGCCTTTATTCAGCTGTATTACCGTTACCTCTGATTTTATCTTCTCCCTCTCAAATTGTAGAGTAAATTCAATCACATTATGATCACTGCCTCTACAGGGTTCGTTCACCTTAAGCTCTCTTATCAAGTCTGCCTCATTGAACAACACAAAACACAGAATTGCCTGTTCCCCCGTGGGCTCCACCACAAGCTGCTTCAAAAAGCCATCAGTATACATCCCACAAATTCCTTTTCTTGCAATCCACTACCAGTCTGATTTTCCCAATCCACCTGCACATTGAAATCCCCCATGATCACTGTAACGTTGCCTTTCCGACACCTCTTTTCTATTTCCTGATGTATCTTGTGTCCCACTTCCTGAATACTGTTTGGAGGCCTGTATATAACTCCAAGAAGGTTTGCTTTAAATTTGTCGTTACTCAGTTCTGCCCACACAGATTCTACACCTTCTAACCTTACATCCTTTCTTACTATTGAGTTAATTTCATTTTTTACTGATAAGGGATCACCACTCCCTCAGCCTACCTGGCCTTTTTTGATAGGATGTATATCATGGAACATTCATCTCCCAATCCTGAACCCCTTACAGCCAAGTGTCTGTGATGCTCACCATGTCATACCTGCAAATTTCAATCTGCGTCACAATCTCATTTCCCTTATTCCTTATCCTGTGTGCATTCAGGTATGAGACCTTCAGTCCTGTACTAAGTGTCCCTCTCCTCATTGTCATTCACTTGTCCAGTTATCCTCATCATAAATACAAGACAGGCATCAAACTGGGTCTGAAACCTAACTCCTGGATACAAAATCTCTTCCTTTCTTGAGACAAAACACCTCAAGTGCTCACATGGATAAAATCCCCTGACTCCTGTCTTTGAAAGTTGCTAAACTCGAAAAGGCATCCCTTTGATCGAGCAAAACCCAACCTGGTCCAGGAACACACTCCAACTTCCCCCAGGATATAGGGAGCACTTACAATGTGGCACTCGAACCCTTGTTTTGTAGTTCATTTGGCCCAGTGCTCAATGTTAATTAAAACTTACTGTTTAACACCAACCTGCTCATAATGTGTGCATGGTTAATTTAATTGACTTTCCCATCTGCATAAAGTGTCTTTTATTTTTGCACTGTCTGTTGTTCTATCTCAGAATGACAGGTCGCTAATCATTGCTGTATCCCTGGCTTTAAGTCTCAAGGGCAGTTTTAGCTGAATAAAGACTGGAGACAACTTCTCTCTTCTACACGAACAGCCTTTTCAATAAAACACAACATCATTAATATTAAATCATAAAATTATTAAAAATCCAGCTTTTACTGACTCATATTTATGCATTAATTCTTTGTTAATTCCAGCACAATGTAAGCGTTTCTAATGCAGTTGCTTTGTTGTGACCCATAGACTGGTGTGGTACTGTTCTGAGAATAAGTGCGGCTGTGCGATTGTACAAGGTGGCTTCTTTTACGTCGACTGCTTTGGAAAGAAAACATTTTCCACTTTCCATAGTGTAAAATTAACAAATGTGTATGTTGCAAAATTTCCCTAAAAACACCAGATTAAATACATTTTTACACTAAATTCTATAACTCCAATTACTTACAATCTTCTCGATATACAAGGACCCTGAGAACTGTTATCTATCTGGAACCAGAATCTCTTCTAATAAACAGGGTGGAGCTCGTTGCCTCTCAGTGATTATTTCCACATTAGAAGGATGTATTGTCCATTGTAACAGAGACTGTTCGAAGGATCTGATCTTTTGTTCGACTCCTCCCAGATCGTCCCACCATGTCATGGTCTCTGTGGGCTGTCCTTATAACACTTAATCTATATTAACCCTTTCAGACCCACGTACGATATTTGATTTGATTGATTGTTGTCACATGTACCTATATTCAGTGAAATGTGTGTTCTCTGTCTTTCCACAGCATCAAGAGAGTGAAATGTGTGTTCTCTGTCTTTCCACAGCATCAAGAGCTATAGATGGAGTTGATAGCTGGATGGTTGGCTTGTGTCATGGTCTGGGTTGTGTTCATAACTTTCTGTAGTTTCTTGTGTCCTGGACAGAGCTGTTACCGTACCAAGCCTTGTTGCAGCCAGATAGAATGCTTTCTATGGTGCAGCTATAAACGTTGGGGAGAGTCCTTATGAATGTGCTGAATTTCCTTAGCCGCCTGAGGAAGAAGATGCATTCTTGCCAACTCTCTGAAGTCCTCTATACACCTCCATTCAGTCCTCTGTACATCTCCATTCAGTCCTCTGTACATTTCCATTCAGTCCTCTGTACATCTCCATTCAGTCCTCTGTACATCTCCATTCAGTCCTCCATGTAGTCTCCCGTACCTCTCCATGCAGTCCCCCATTTCCATAGCCCCCCATGCAGTCCCCAAACACTTCCATGTAGTCTCCCAGACCCCTCCTTGCAGTCTCCCATACCCCTCCATGCAGTCCCCCATAGCCCTCCATGTAGTCTCCCATACTCTTCCATGCAGGCCCCCATACCCCTCCATGCAGGCCCCCATACCCCTCCATGCAGTCTCCCATACCCCTCCATGCAGGCCCCCATACTCTTCCATGCAGTCTCCCATACCCCTCCAGGCAGTGGAGGCAGGGAGGTGATGGCTTTCTGGTATTATTGCGAGACTATCAATCTCAGATTGATACTCAGCTAATGCTCCAGGGACCCAGGTTTGAATCCTGCCACGACAAATGGTGAAATTTGTACTCTATTTTTAAAAATATGCAAATAAGTTGTAAAGAAATATTCCAATGACCATGGGAAAACCCATCTGATTCACTAATACCCGACAGGGACGGAAATCCACTGTCCTCACCTGGTCTGTACTACATGTGACTCCAGACCCA
>NC_057721.1:3174713-3175742 GCF_004010195.1 Chiloscyllium plagiosum | reverse complement strand
CACGCAATCTCCCATACCCCTCCATGTAGTCTCCCATACTCTTCCATGCAGTCCCCCATACCCCTCCATGCAGTCCCCCATACTCTTCCATGCAGTCTCCCATACCCCTCCAGGCAGATGAGGCAGGGAGGTGATAGCTTTCTGATATTATTGCGAGACTATCAATCTCAGATTGATACTCAGCTAATGCTCCAGGGACCCAGGTTTGAATCCTGCCACAACAAATGGTGAAATTTGTACTCTAGTTTTAAAAATATGCAAATAAGTTGTAAAGAAATATTCCAATGACCATGGGAAAATCCATCTGATTCACTAATACCCGACAGGGACGGAAATCCACTGTCCTCACCTGGTCTGTACTACATGTCACTCCAGACCCACAGCAATGTGATTGATTCTCAATTGCCCCCTGAACTGGCCTGGCAAGCCATTCAGTTGTACCAGTCATTACAAAGTCTCAGAGAAATGAAACTGGACAGATCACCTGGCACTGACCTAGGCACCGGAAAATGCAGGAACGGCCCTGTCGATCCTGCAACGTCCTCCTAACTAACATCTGGGGGGTTCTGCCAAAACTGAGCGAGCTGTCTCACAGACTAGCCAAGCAATAACCAGACATAGGCATACTCACAGAACCCTACTTGACATTCTATGTCCCAGTCAGCACCAACACCATCCCTGGATATGTCCTGACAGACCCAGCAGAGGAGGCAGCACAGTGGGGAGACAG
Source organism: Chiloscyllium plagiosum (assembly GCF_004010195.1). NCBI lineage: Eukaryota > Metazoa > Chordata > Chondrichthyes > Orectolobiformes > Hemiscylliidae > Chiloscyllium > Chiloscyllium plagiosum. The sequence goes on along the minus strand of NC_057721.1, from coordinate 3,175,012 downwards.
TCGGGAGGGAGTTACCCTGTGAGTCCTCAACATTGACTCTGGACCCCATGGAGTCTCACAGCTTCAGGTTAAACATGAACAAGGAAAGCTCCTGCTAATTACCATGTATCACCCTCCCTCAGCTGATGAATCAGTTCTCCTCCATATTGAACAGCACTTGGAGGAACCACTGAAGGTGACAGGGGCACAACATGTACCCTGGGGGGGGGGGGGGGGGGGCGGATTTCAATGTTCACCATTGAGAGTGTCTCGGCAGCAGTCCAACTGATTGAGCTGGTCAGGTCCTAAAGGACAGAGCT
>NC_057721.1:3170118-3174213 GCF_004010195.1 Chiloscyllium plagiosum | reverse complement strand
GTTTTGTATCTTAGCCTGAATCTACCTCACACCAAGATGTCTTTCAGGATTAAACACCTCTGCCTGACCCTCTGTCTGGTCAGGATTTCCCTGCACCATTACATCAAACAGGGTGTCAGCTAACTGAACCTCAACTCCTTCATCTTTCTCTTCACATTTTCCTTCTTGCTGTAACTGATGAGAGTGGGATCTTGTTACTCCACAGTCCGGAAAAATTTCAGGGTATTTTTCTTTTAACTCCTCAGTTCCCTGATTTTTCTCTGGCTTTTCCACCACAAGGGATATCAGTCCCACCTTGGATCCTGCTAATTGGTTTTCCAGAACAATCTATTCCTGGAAGTGGCACTCTGTCAATCACTCCCGCTATCACTTCCTCAGTCTTTATTTGCCTCTCCAACCTGATCTTACACAGGGCAATGATAGGTTTCTCTCCATCTATTCCATAAATTACCACCCTTTCATGTAACTGCTCAGAAAGAGGGCAAATACTTTCATTTCTTAGTATTAGAGACTGACCTGATTCTTTCTTTATGTTTCTGAACCGCTCTCTGTATGTGTCTAGCACCAATTCATAGGCACTTAAAGTAACCTGTTTGACATCAGCATCATCCCTTGATCTCTAATCTGACAGCGCTGCAAACACCTCACTAGCTCTGCCTCCCAGCTTCGTCTGAACTAGCATTACCCACAAGCCCTCTGGCCACTCCAGCTGGCTAGCCAGCTTTTCAATTGGAATACAACAAGGGCTTCGACATCTTACTCATCGACATGTGGCAGAGTTTTAACATGTTTTTAACATTCCCTACCTTCTCCCTTCATCTCCATCCTGTTACCTTGACTTGCCTGACTAATACGCAACTTCAGAAGTGCAAACTTTCCCTCTCTTTCTCTTTCTCCACACTCTCTCTTTCCTTTTGCTCTGCTAAGAATCTTCTCTCCCTTTCTTCCTCCTCTCACTCAAACTGCTTCATCTACTATTGAATTTTCATTTTTTCCAAATGGTCTAATGGCCTTTGCAGCACATTTAAAAGTTGTGTTATTTCAGTTATAACCTCACCTTTTTTTTCAGAGACTCAGACAACCCCAGCTCCACTGTGTCTGACAATTACAGTAGCTTTGCCTTGCTCACCTTTTCCACAACCCCCAAAGTCATGTCTTCCAGCTCTGCAAAACATTTAATTACTGAAAGTGCCACTTCTCGCACTTTTAACTGAACCACCTACAAGTAGCTGAAAATAAACAGATTTTCTCAACTGCTTTATTTAAAGATCTGGGACACTAACCCTCAAGTCTGTTTAAATCTGTCAAAATCCATTCAGATCTGTTCAGATCCCAGACCTGATCTGTGCAAATCCATCTAAATCTACCCAAACCTGTCCAAATCCTGGACCTGAGCCCCCAGTCTGTTCTGATGCAGAAGTCGAACCCTTCTGCTAATTAAAACAGAAACACCCAGAGAAGCTCGTCTCACCGCGTAATCTGTTCGAAATGTGAGGGAGTGAAAGAAAACTCTTCATTTCCACTGTGGAAAGAAAAAATAACAATTTATTTTCCTAACTCTAACAGTGAACACTAAACAAGAACTATTAACAAACCCAAGCCCCTTTTATCTTAACTGATGACTATCTGACCCCAACTCTATTAAATTAATTTAATCTCTCAAAGTCCATACAGTCACGTCTGCTGTCTTCCTTCTGCTCTTCCAAATCTGCTGTTTCCTTCCATCCTTCCAACTCTGCTGTCTGCCCCACTCCCGAGCCATCTTGTATGATTTTCTTTTTGACTGCGAGTATCTTTGTATAAAATTCCCTGGTACCTTAACCTAGGGAGCTTTCTGAGATTTCTTTCAGAGTTGTTCAGTGTTGTTGGCTCTCTTTTGCTGGCAGTTGCTCTTTCTCCCTGATTTTCAAAAAACACTTATTTTGATTCCCCTGATTCCATATGAATTTCCTATTGTCGGATTGGTTTCAGGCTGTCAATATCGTCAAATATTAAAATCGATTGGCTTTGAAGGGCTGAGTGTTTGGTCTAAATCAATTGGTCACACTTGAATTGTTGCCAAAACAGCAACCAAAACTCAGGTATCCATTTAACAGCCAATTGTTCCATGTGTCTCTTTGGAACAGCCTGTCTCCTGGCTGCTCTGTAAACTGGCAGCGTTTGTGGTACCTTGAGCTCAGAAGAGCAGTTTTTCTCTTAAAAAGGACCATATGTTATTTCCACTCACTATTATTCGAATCAGCATTGTAACAGATGATTGCATGCAAAAACACACATATAGATTTGAGGAGCTAATTGGTCCACGTTTGCTCCTGCTTTGTATGTTTATAAGATTAGATTCCATGCAGCGTGGAAACAGGCCCTTCAGCCGAACCAACCCTCCAAAGAGTAACCCACCCAGACTCATTTTCCCTCTGACTAATGCACCTAACACTACGGGCAATTTAGCATGGCCAATTCACCTAGCCTGCACATCTTTGCACTGTGGGAGGAAACCAGAGCAACCAGAGGAAACCCACACAAACATGGAGAGAATGCACAAACTCCACACAGACAGTCAACCCAAGGCTGGAATTGAACCTGGGACCCTGGTGCTGTGAGGCAGTAGTGCTAACCACTGAGCCAAGGATTGTTAAGTGGACTCACATCGCAGGATACTTGTGCATACTGAAAGTCACATAGTTTACTAGACAGAACCCTGTTCTTTGTAGATGAATAAATCATGTACATGCACTAAACCTGTTTCAATTCAAACAAAATAGACCCCAGCCATTTGTTAAGGGCAATGCCCTAATTAGTCAGAGTCAATCTACTTGGTTTAAAATTTAAACTTTTAAAGCCTGGAGGTCAACTATCAATCATCAGTAATAAACAGTATAAAGGTTCCCTTTGAATTGTATTCTTGCAGATTGTCCTGATGATTGTCAGAGAAAAAAACTCTAACAGACATCTTTTTTCCAGTAATACATATGTTCTGTAATACCAAATAATGATCTTTTTTTTTTTAAACCAAGTACTTTCTCTTACTTGTATCAGGTATCATTTGTGGGACCTGAAGTTTAGAATATGTGAACTGAATATCACTAAATGGTTTCTATCAGTTTTACCAGTGTCAACTCTTCAAGAATGTTCACACAGACATTCATTCACACGACGTGGGCATCATCAGTAAAGACGGTATTTGCTGCTGATGCCGAATTGCCTCTGAGAAGGAAGGAGCGAGTTCAAATGGGGTCACATCAGTGACTGTCATCCCTGTCTTTTAAATATTACACAGAGTGAGCAGTTTAAATGTTCTTTGTTGTGGGCACATTAAACAATATTTGCTGCAATGTGTTCAGTGACATTTGCTGTAGCTATTCTATAACGTAGCTTTGCTTTTCACTATGCACTGTAATTACTTAAAGTTACATCCATGGTGACAGTTTAAAAAGTATTTGATGGAATCTTGGTTTCTAACTGTACTGCAGGAACTTTACACAGGGACATCTGCTGTAGAGTGTAGGACGTCATGTTGAGGTTGTACAGGATGTTGGTGAGGCCTCTTCTAGAGTACTGTGTCCAGTTCATGTCACTTTGTTATAGGAAGGATGTTATTAAACTGGGAATAGATCAGAAAAGATTTACCAAGGTTTGCCGGGCTTGGAGGGATTGAGATATAAAAATAGAGAGGAAAGACTGGGATTTATTTCACTGGAGCGGAGTAGATTGAGAGGTGACCTTACTGAGGTTTGTAAACTCAGTAGGGACGTGGATAAGGTGAATGACAGGGATGAGGGAATTCAAAAGCAGGGGTTATATATTTCGGGTGAGAGAGGAAAGATTGAGAAAGGGCATGTGGGGAGTGTTTTCTTACCCAGAGAGTGGTTCGTGTTTGGAATGCACTGTCAGAGACAGTGATGGATGCAGGTACAGTTACAGCATTTGAAAGACATTTGGATGAAGCTTGACCAGGAAAGGTTTGGACAGATATTGACCAAGTGCAGGCAGATGGGAATAGTTTAGTTTGAGAACACTGTCAGACGAGATGTACTGAGGGTCTATTTCCATGCTGTACGACTCTGATTGAACACAAGGAGTGATGCACAAGGTCTA
>NC_057721.1:3166765-3170079 GCF_004010195.1 Chiloscyllium plagiosum | reverse complement strand
TGACTGAACCTATTCTCTGTATCTCACAGATGTCAGGGAGAGCAGACTGATCTCACTGTGTATTTATCACTGACCAAAGGAGCCTGGATTGTTGGTTTGTGTGGGAGAGTGTTTGAGTAGGTTCAAAACAAAATGTTTGCAGTTGAATGGATATTGCATAAGTTAAAATTGGGTTTGTGTGTGTGTTGAGTGTGGGAGAGGAAGCAATGAGGGAGTGAAAATCATGCGGAAAACTAACAGACAGAAGGTTCTAGAAAGAGGAGGGGCTGATCACTAAAATGGCAAACACCCTGTTGTTTGAGTGAACTGATTGGAGGGAACTGAGGGGTGTGGGAGTAAGTATAAAATAGTGAGAATGGGAGCCTGGGGTGGGCAGTTTGGGCAACTTCAGGCCAGTCCGGGCAGTTAGAACCAGGAGAGAGTGGCTGCTTGTGTTACATGCGAAGTTTGAATAAAATGTAAAACTAACCATTCCCGATGGCCTCGTATGTGCTTCCAACCCAATAATTCTCAAACTGAATACTTTGAATCCCAGAATGCAAGTATCCATTGTGTCATTTCATGCATATCACTAATCGAGCAAAAGGCTGTTTTACCATGTTCTTCAGCTGTTCTCTGAACTTACTCTGGGTCACAGCATATATACACGTGTTTGTGCAACAACTCAGGAGCTGAAGAATGAATCCTATATCTCGTATAAAGTAGTGCAAAATGACAGCCTTATAACCCAAGCAATACATCCGTCTCCACATAGAATACACCAGAAACATTGACCATAACAGGATGAAATTCCCTGAGATAACAAACATTAAAATGATGGATTTCCTTCGGCTCTCCAAGTGTCGGTCCTTGGAATGCTGCCCCCTGTTGTCAGACTGGAGTCTCCTGCGGGCTCTGCTGGCCACTAAAATGTACCTCCCAGTGAGAGCATTGAGCAGCAGAATCAGAACAAATGGGAGTGCTGGGGTCAGAATGTAGTGAATAAGCTCAATCGATCCCCAGACGGGAGATAACAGAACATATTCTTTTGCCAAACAAAACCAAGGCAGGTTCCTCAGCTTATACCGAGGTGTTAACATAAAATACCAGGAAATGTTCTTTAAACAGCTGAGCACAGTTATTGTTCCCAGAACCACGGCTGCTGTTTTCTCAGTGCAATAGTTGGCTTTCATCTTTTGACAACAAATGGCCACAAATCGATCAAAGGTGAAAGCGACAGTGAACCAGACAGAGCAGTCTATAGCTGCAAAAACCAGGACAGCATGGATGTTACACACGGGGATGGTCCGCAGAAACATAAATTCAATTCTGTACATAATGGGAATGTGTCTCAATATCAGATCAATGATCATGAGCAGTAAGTCCACTGCTGCCATGGCCACCAGGTAGCGAGTGATACATTGAGAAAGATCACACTTTCTCTGCGACAGAATCACTATTGTCAGTACGTTAACTATGAGAAAGGAAGATAAACAAGAACATGTTATGTTAGGCTGAAGTAAAGTTGAGTTTAGATCAGAGAGGTGCTGGAAAAGCACAGCAGGTCAGGCAGCATCCAAGGAGCAGGTAAATTGATGTTTCGGGTAAAAGCCAAGTAAAGTTGCACCTTATTACAGTTAAAATTAATAATTTATTGGAGTAATTGGGATTTCCAAATGTGTTCATGCACCTAATAAAGATATAATAATGGAATATAAAGAAACATTGGGTGTATTGAACAGGTATGTTTTGCCTGTCTCTTGAATAGCATTCCAAAAATAAGTATAAATAAGGCATTGAAAGGAATGGATGAATTATAAAACAATTATAATCATTGAGAATGGTTGCTCAGAAAATTACTAGAAACAAAAGCTGACATGTCCCGGGTTCTGATGGTTTTCAAAGGAATGCTGGATGCGATAGCAGATGCGCTGGTTTTAATTTTGCAATAGTCCCCAGATGCTGGTGAGAATGGAGAGCAACTGCTTCTCCAATCACAGGCTGGTTCTCCCCATGCTTGCTGTTGATAGGTTTACTGATGAGCCTGTCAATGATAAATGCATGAGAGAAATAATTTGTGATTGGTGGTAGTGTGTTGGAGGTGGGACAATCATGCAGCTCGGTAATTACTGCCAGTGAGGGTCTCTGTGGGGGGAGGTGTGCTGAGGGCTAGGAGCAGGCAGGTGGAGGTCAGGTCTGGGAGGGAGAGCCAGAGGGAGGAGCCAAGCCAGCCATTGCAGACAGGTCCAGGAGTGTTGTAGGGGCAAGAGGGAAGCTGCAAGGAAATTTGGAGGAGACAAGGAGGCCATGAGGGGATTGGGACATTGTGGAGAGGCCACAAGAAATCTGAGGGAAGATTTTGGTGTCATAATGAGGCTGAGGGGATATGGGACACTAGTGGGATTGGCAGCATGAAGAGGCCACAAGAGAATAGATGAGACAGGAAGGAGGGAGATGGAAAAGAGCAACAGATACTGTAAGAGATTAGGAGGGAAAGATAGAACAAGCTTGGAGAGAGAGAGAGAGAAAACTCTGTGACAGGGAGAAGAGACAGAGGGAGGCTGCAAGTGAAGTGAGAGACAGGGCGACATTGTAAACACCAGTGACTGGTTTCAAACCTGTTAAGAAAAGAAACCTCAGCTAACAAGGAATGAGAAAAACATGAAACCATTGAGATAATTAACTACTTGCAAATGGATGTGGTATTTCTAATTAATAGCTACTTTATGGGGAAGATTTCAGTGGATGCTATTGTCATGTACGTCATGTAAGTTGTGACATGAAAATCTGAAATTGACATCAAAGATCTTTATTTTATAGTTAAATAAACAAATAAATATTTATTGGAGATAATAATGTCTGTGAAACTTGAAGGGGTTCAGAAAAGATTTACAAGGATGTTGCCAGGGTTGGAGGGTTTGAGATACAGGAAGTGTTTGAACATGCTGGGATTGTTTTCCCTGGAGCAGTGCAGGCTGAGAGGTGACCTTATAGAGGTTTATAAAATCATGAGGGACAGAGATAGGGTAAACAATAAGGTCATTTCCCTGGGGTCGTGCAGTCCAGAATCAGAGGGCATTGGTTTAGGGCGAGAGGGCAAATGTTAAAAGAGACCGAAGGGGCAACTTGTTCCCATGGAGGGTTGAGCATGTATGGAATGAGCAGTCTGAGGAAGTGCTGGACGCTGATACAATTACAATATTGGGAAAAAAACAGCCTGATGGCTCTATGAATAGGAAGTGTTGAGAGACACAGGCCAAGTGCTGGCAAATGGGATTAGATTAATTTCTGGTGTCATGTTGGCATGGACGAGTTGCACCGAAGGGTCTGTTTCC
>NC_057721.1:3158200-3165683 GCF_004010195.1 Chiloscyllium plagiosum | reverse complement strand
CTAACCCTGCAGGAATATCCACAGCTACTCCATCACAGGGAAGTGTGTGGATGAAGGGATGGGAAAGGTGAAAGATGCATGAGGAAAAGAAACAGCTCGACTGAAACAAAGGCAGGAGAGATCATCACCCTCTGTAACAAATAGTTGGAGAGATGGGGAGATCCTCGCCTTGAGCTATAACACAGGGAGAACATTGTCACTGAGGAAGCTATGGACACCATTAAAAAGCCTCCCTGTTACGGCAGAGCTGGGAATCAAACCCACAGTGGAGGGCTTTAACAAAGCTATTGACGTTCACTCACAGTCACATTTGACTGTCCTCATCAAGCACAGAAACCCCCACTCCTGCAGCTTCTTCACTAACCTCTCTGTTTCTTCTGGAGGAGGGTACATTTCCACAGGGAGTGTGTGATGCAAGGATTGTGACCCTGTACATGAACAAGAGCAACTGCAGAGATTGCCATAACTGTCGAGGTGTCTCCCTGCTTCGCCTCCCTGCATTGGAAAAGGATTTCCCCATGTGGCCTTGTCAGGCTGCAGACACTGGCTTAAGGCATCTGCCCCCAATTCCCAACGTGGTTTCAGAACAGCAAGCTCGACAATCTCGGTTCCCTTTCAGTCTCACAGCTGCAAGAGAAATACACCAACAAAGGGGACCAAAAGGACAGTGCAGGGAGACTATATCTGCATCTGAAGAGAGAATAATTAATCAGACACAGGGTTTGTTACAGGAAGTTTGTGTTTGATAACCTTTTGAGGTGGTAACCTGGCGTGTTGATGAGGGCAGTGCATTTGATGTGGTCTACATGGATTTAAGCAAGGCTTTTGGGAAAGTCCCTCATACAGATTGGTCAAGACAGTAAGAGCCAATGGGATCCCAGGTAAAGTGACATGCTGGATGTAAAACTGGCTGAGAGGCAGGAGGGAGAGGGGAATGGTTAAGGAATGTTTCTGTGACACAAAGTCTGATTTCAGTGGGGTTTCACAGAGCACGGTGCTGGGAGCTTGCTGTCTGTTTTGTAGATGAATGATTTAGACTTAAATTCAGGGGAATATGATAAAGAAGTTCACAGGTGGCATGAAACTCAGTAGGGTGGTAAAAGGTGAGGAGGGTATCTGTAACCTCCAGGAGGATATCAATGGACTGGTCAGCTGGGCAGAGCAGGGACAACAGGACCTCAACCTGGAAAAGGGTGCACTTTCCTTTTAGGAGAAGCTAACAAGGAAAGGGATTGCTCTGTGAATGATAGGGCCCTGGAAAGGACTGAAGATCAGAGGGACTCAGATGCATATCCCTGATGGTAGTAGTTCAGGTGGATAATATGGTTAAAATGGCATTCGGGATCATTGTCTTTTATTAGCTGAGGCATGGAATAAAAGAGCTGGGGAGGGGGTTTTGTGTTGAAACTGTATAAAATATTGGTCCGGCCACAACTGGAGCCCTGACTGCAGTTCTGGTCACCACATTGTAGGAAGGATGTGATTGCACGAGAGAGGCAACAGAGGAGATTCACCAGGATGTTGTCTGGGCTGGAGGGTCTGAGCAACGAGGAAAGATTGGAAAGGCTGGGGCTGTTTACCTTGGAGCAGTAAGGAGAGAGAGGGGACCTGATAGAGTCGTACAAGATTATGAGGGACAGAGATGGGATGAATAGAAAGGCACTTTTTCCATGAGTAGAGAAGTCAATAAACAGGAAGTCAGAGACGTGAACCTGAGAGATAGAGGTAAAGAGGAAAGTTGAGGACTTTTTTTTCCCAGAGGGAGATGGGTATCTGGAACTCACTGTCTGAAAAGGTAATGAGTCGAAATGCTTTTAACCCTTAAACAGTCATTAAGTATTCACTTCTGTTTCCAAAACCTACAGAGGTACAGGCCAAGAGCTGTACAATGGTATTAGTGTTGTCAGATCTTTGTTGAACCAGCCTCCTTCAGTGCTGTTTAAGTCGATGAGCCTATATTGACATCACCAGTTTTATCGAGGGATTCGACCTCGTGAGCATCACGGGCCGAGTCAATCAAAAAAGAACCCTTGTGGAGGGAGTGCATACGGGGGAATACAGAGTCATCACAACGACCATCTTAAATACATTCAGAACAACAGTCATCAATTCCATCGACAAAGCGTTACCAAGGGAAATGATACATCAGAATGGAATGAAAGAGGCAGTGAGAAGGAGTTGAAGATCATCTTTGTATTTTGTCTGTACGTTCACTGATGCATTTGATGTTTATATCTTTGGGCTTTCTGCTGAAGACAGGATTTATATTAAAATACTGTAACATCAGTAACCAGAGAAAGTACTTTGTCTGGAATCAGGGTGTAATGAAACATACAACCCACCAGTTCTCTCTGACCTGGTGCACTGTGACCAGTGCTCGGCAACACACTTTAATAAGGATATGGAAACTTTGCAATGAGTATGAGGACATTCTAACCAGTGCAGGATCCAGCACTAAGGGATTGCTGATATATGGATGGACCGGGGAAATCGGAGTTATTTTCATGCGAGAAACCTACAGAATGCTTAGTAGGATAGACAAGATAGATACAGGGAGATATTGGTCATGGAGACTGGAAATAAGCATAATTTAAGAATACGAAACCTGCCATTTTGGACTGAGATGATGAGAAGTTGTTTTACCCAATAACTTTAGAAATCTTTTTCCCATTGGGCTGTGAAAGCTTGGCCTATGAGTCTATCTAAAGTAGCGGTTAATACATTTTTGAGTTTCAATCACATAAAGAGTTCGGAGGACAGTCTGTAAAAGGTATTGAAGTGTCCGGTCAGTCAGGATTGAATTAAATGGCGGAGAAGACTTGATGGGCTGAATGGCTTCCTCCTGTTCCTACGTTCCCAAAGACCTGTAAAATCAATAATCAAAGCACACAATTTAATATGATTGGCAAAAAGACGCAGAGGGTGACATGAACATTTTTGTTCCACACAATGAGTGATTAGGATTTGGAATGCACAGTCTAATAGAGAGACACATATCGATTCAATAGTAAATTATAAATATGGAACTGGAGAAATATGTGAGACAGGCCAAGTAAAAGTATATGGGGAAACAGAGTGTGAGGGAGAGAAGAGTGGGTCTAAGACCAGTGTTATAAAATTAAGTATGGATAGATCTGAGAGCATGAAATTAGACCGAACGAAAGTGAACATGGAAATGAGGTTCAGGGATAACACAGTGGTGGTAGGCATTGAAGGACATAATTCAGATTACACACATTAGATGCATTCAAAATGAGAAAGGAAAATTACCAAATGGAGCACCCACCATCGGTGTTAAAAATGGCATCAAACTTCAATAAAAAGCAGATAATTGTGAAAAGGAACAGAAAATAAAAGTCTGCACAGAATGGCTAAAAGATTAACAGGAGTGAACAATTAGCGTACAAGAGAAACCGAGCGAGCAATATAGGAGCAAGAACAAGGTGGGCTGTGGTGAGAGGCATTTATTGACATTGCTCATTATTACCCTCATTATCACCAGATCTCACTTCATTAATATGCAGATTCCCATTCTACCATCCACTGGATAGAAACTAGACACTGAGAATTCCCAACGTGGAAGTCAGACTGGGAACCTGGTGACTCCAGCTCACTGCTTGTTCCTCCAGCCCTCCAGCTTGGAACCCCAGCACCAACAGCTCAAGGTCCGGTTTCTGGGTGGTGACCGCACACAGCCCACGGTCACAGACATTGGAATCTGACATGTGCCAGCCTCACCACACACCATCCTGGCGCATCTCCGAGCCACTCGTAGGGCACTGCCAAGGAGACCACTCCTGTGGAATGACAGCTGGGGAACATAATAGTGGGAATCGGAGTTGGGAAGCTGGGGAATTATGATACTGCAGGGAGACAACTCACGATGTTAGGGGGAGGGGTTCAGTGAGAGTCAGCAACACCCTGGATACAAGGAGGAGGCCAGTGCATTCCCAGCCCTGGCACATTGACCCGACAGGACTGGGCTCAGTGCTGGACGGTCTGTAGATGCAAGTGGGTTGGGCGGGAACTCGGGGAGGTATGAAGTCTGAGAGGTTAACAGGCCGGGGTGTGCTTGCAGGAAGGGACACTTTATCCTTGAGAGTTCCCCTGTGTGCAGAGGAGGAGGCTGGACCTCAGTGTCTGAGGGAAGCGTGCTCTTGCCTTCCATCCTGCTGTGACTCATAAATGAAGATGGCTGCAACTGAACATGAGGCCAGCAGGGTAAGTGTTTGGATGTGCGACCTTGGGTGGGGTTGGGGTATCTGCAAGTCCGTGCAATGGGAGGCCCCTTCAAAGGGCAAGGTCATTCGGCACACACCCAGACACTGAAAGGCAGCCCCTTTAATATTGTACATTGCAGCTCCTTCCCCAAACAGCTCAGAGCATTTAATTGCAGACAGGCTTACGGCATGGAAACAGGCCCTTCGGCCCAACATTTCCATGCTTCCCAGGTGGTACAACTAAACTTGTCCAGTTTGTATACATTTAGTCCATATCCCTCCATAACTATCCCAACCATGTACCTGTGTAAATGTTTCTTAAATGACAATATTGTACTCACTTCCACCACTATCTCTGGGAGCCCATTCCAGACATTCACCACCTTCTATGGGAAAAAGTTGCCCCTGTGGACCTATTTGTGTCTCTCCCCTCTCAGCCTTAACCTGTGCTCTCTAGTTTTAGACTCCCCGAACACGGGGAAAGGCTGTTGGCTATCTACCTTATCTCTGCATCTCATGATTTTATGGACATGTATAAGGTCACCCCTCAGTCTCATATTCTCCAGGGAAAACACTCCCAGCTTATCCAGACTCTCCTGAAAGCTTAAAACTTCCAGTCCCGGTGGCATCCTAGGAAATCTTTTCTGCGCTTTATCCAGTTTAATTATATCCTTTCTCTGGGAGGGTGACCAAACTGCACACAGTACTCCAAATGTAGCCTCACCAATACCTTGTACAGCTACACCAAGACGTCCCAACTCTTATACTCACTGCTCTCCCCAGTGAAAGCAAGCATTCTGAAAGCCTTCTTGACCATCCTGCCTACCTGTGACTCCAGCTTCAAGGAGCAATGAACCTGTACCCCAGGATCTCCTTGTTCCATAACAGCCCCCAGGGCCTGACAACTGACTGGGTAAGTCCTGTTCTGGGTTGATCCAGGAAAATGCAACACCTTGCATTTATTTAAATTAAACACCATCTGCCATTCCTCAGCCCACTGGCCCAATTGATTAAGATTTCACTGTACTCCCAGGTCACCTCCTTCACTGTCCACAATACTACCAATCTTTGTGGCATCCATAAACTTACTAATCATACCTCCTAAATTCTCAGCGAAACTCTTTAAATAAATGATGAATAACATTGGACCCATCACTGATCCCTGTGGCACACCACTGGTCACAGCCATGTTTCTGTAATACCTATAATCTCTCAGTCCCATGTATCCATCCTTGTCCTGAATTAATTTCCCTTCGCTGCCTGGCCTCTTGCTTTGAAATAAATGCAGTTTAACCCTGACTTCCCCTGCTTCCTGCGTACTCTCGTCTGCCCTGTCTAGCACAAGATTACCAGCACTGTCTCGACTGTTTAACTCACTCTCATTATCTTCTCTCCTGTCATCAACCTTCTCTTATGTCTTCCTACTCATTTGGATCCCCCCCAACACCCATTCTCTCCTCCCTGTCAGACTAGTTGACCCCATCCCAAGTGGCTCTCACAAATCTCCCCACCAGGTTATTGACCCCCTCCAGTTCAGTTACAACATGTCCCACTTGGGCAGATCACCTCTGCCCCAGAACATGTCCCAATGATCTAAGAATCTGAATCCCTGCCCCCTGCACCAGGTCTAAGCCACATATTCATCTGCCAAATCCCCCTTTACTTGTTCTCGCTGAAACTAATAGTTCCCAAGTTACTTCCCTTGAGATCCTCCATTTTAACCATCTGCTTAACTCCCTTTCATGACTCTTCTGGACCTCACCTCTTTTCCACACTATGTCATTGGTACCAATGTGTACAATAACCTCTGCCCGCTCACCCTCCCCTTGAGGAATTTCACGCAATGTTCAGAGACGCCCTCAGCCCTGACACCAGGGAGGGAGCACACCATCCTGGAGTCTCGGTCACAGCCACAGATACCCTGTCTGTGACCCTGACTGGCGAGTTACCTAATGTTCTAAGTAATTGCCTTCCCAAGGTTTGCAACTAAGCATTCATGGTGTACCACAGGCCCCTGTTAGAGAGGGGAAAAGCCACTGGAGACTCCTGCACTACCTGCCTCTCCTGGCAGTCACCCATCTCCTTGACTGAACCTGTGGTGTGGCCACATCACTGTAACTAGTGTCTATCACACTCTCTGCCCCTTGTATGCTCCTCAGTGTATCCAACTCTCCCTCCAACTCAACCACCCGGTTTGTGAGGGGCTGTAACCAGTCACACTTCCTGCAGAATCAGTCGTCAGGGACACTAGACTATTCCCTGATCTCCCACATCTGGCAGGAGGAGCATACCACTGCCCTAACTGCCATCTCTGTCACCTCACAGGAAGACAAAGAACAGAATCTTACCTTACCCTGACCTTGTTGCTGATCACCCTCCTCACCGAGTATCCCAGTATCCACCAAAACCCACACTTAAACCTCCAGCAGCACTTCAACAACAAAGCAGCCCTTCTCAAAATGGCCGCTCCAACAATGGCCTCTCGGCTGGAGCTTGTCTCCTTTTTGTTCACTCCTGGTGGCTGAGCTGGTTCCTCCCAGAATCCTCCTCAGTCAGTTCTCAGCAGCGCCTTTTGTTAACTTGGGAATAACTTGAATATCTCGGGAAGTCCAGTCAGTTCTGCAGCACATTGGTGTCACTATAAAGTGAGAGCGTAGCTGCCAGTGTGACAGTGACCTGTGATTTCCCTATTGCCTGGATACGGTAGCTAGGTTACCTCCCACTTGGGGTGAGGGAGCGGTGTGCAGTGACAGGGATGGCTGGCTCCAGTCCCTGTAAAGTCAGATTTGCAGCCGTACAGAGACTCACAGGCAGAGCTGATTGTAAAGGGTGAATACATAGATGTGGAAAACTATTTACAATAACATGTCGCCTGTGCCACTAGCACATCTTCTTTCTCACTCTACCACCAGGTCTAGGTGCTTTCCTGGGGTCTGCGGCAGGGCTGGAGGAAGCCTGCCCTACACTGGAGCCCAAAGCCTTTGGAGGGTCTGTTTGAATGACCCTGCGCGTGTGTGTGTGTAGGGCCCTCACGCACTGACTAACAGAGGCAGGTGCACCTCCCTCGGTCTGACCACCCAGAGAACAGGGAGAGGGCAGAGCAAGAGGGGGGGAGAGAGAGAGAGAGGTGTAAGTAGGAGAAGAGGGAGAGGGAAAGAGATAGAAAAAGCTAGATGTAGAAGAGGGAGAGAAAAATCGAAAGAAATGAATTTTCAGAATGGAATTGGATAAAAATTAGAAGGGGATAGATTTACAGGACGATG
>NC_057721.1:3153196-3157700 GCF_004010195.1 Chiloscyllium plagiosum | reverse complement strand
AGAGGGGTCAGGCTGCTCTCCCCTGGGTCAGTGACAGAGACACAGTTGGGTCAGTCTTCCCTCCCTGGGGTCAGTGACAGAGACAAAGAGGAATCAGGCTGCTCTCCTCTAGGGTCAGTGGCAGAGACACAGTGGGGTCAGTCTTCACTCCGTGGGATCATTGATGCAGACACAGTGGGCTTAGTCTCCTCTCCCCTGTGGTTAGTGACAGAGACACAGTGGGGTCAGTCTCCTCTCCTCTGTGTCAGTGACAGAGACACAGTGGGCTCAGTCAGCTTTCCCCTGTGGTCAGTGATGCAGACACAGTGGCGTCAGTCTGCTCTCCCCTGTGGTCAGTGATACAGACACAGTTGGGTCAGGCTGCTCTCCCCCGGGTCAGTAACTGACACACAGTGGGGGACAATCTGCTCTCCCCAGGGTCAGTAACAGAGACACAGTTGGGTCAGGCTGCTCTCCCGTGGGGTCAGTGACTGACACACACTAGGGTCAGTCTGCTCTCCGCTGGGTCAGTGACAGAGATACAGTGGTGTCAGTCTGCTCTCCCCAGGGTCAGTAACAGAGACACAGTGGGGTCAGTCTCCTCTCCCCTGGGTCAGTGACAGACACACAGTGGGGTCAGTCTGCTCTCCCCTGGGTCAGTGACAGAGACACAGTGCGGTCAGTCTGCTCTCCCCTGGGGTCAGTGATATAGACACAGTGGGGTCAGTCTGCTCTCCCCCGGGTCAGTAACAGAGACAAAGAGGGATCAGGCTGCTCTCCTCTGGGTTCAGGGACAGAGACACAGAGGGGTCAGGCTGCTCTCCTCTGGGGTCAGTGACAGAGACACAGTTGGGTCAGTCTGCTCTCCTTTGGGGTCAGTGAGAGAGACACAGTTGGGTCAGTCTGCTCTCCCCTGGCTCAGTGACAGAGACACAGTGGGGTCAGTCTGCTCTCCCCTGAGTCTGTGATACAGACACAGTGAGGTCAGTCTGCTCTCCCCTGTGGTCAGTGACAGAGACACAGTTGGGTCAGTCTGCTCTCCTTTGGGGTCAGTGACAGAGACACAGTGGGGTCAGTCTGCTCTCCCTCGGGTCAGTGATACAGACACAGTGGGGTCAGTCTGCTCTCCCCTGGGTCAGTGACAGAGACAGAGTTGGGTCAGTCTGCTCTCCCTGGGGTCACTGATACAGACACAGTGGGGTCAGGCTGCTCTCCCTGGGGTCAGTTATACAGACACAGTGGGTTCAGTCTGCTCTCCACTGGGTCAGTGACAGAGACATCGTGGGGTCAATCTTCTATCCCTAGCTCAGTGACAGCTACACAGTGGGGTCAGTCTGCAGTCCCCTGGGTCAGTGACAGAGACACTGTGGGGTCAATCTGCTCTCCCCTGAGTCAGTGACAGAGAGACAGTGTGTTCAGTCTCCTCTCCTCTGTGTCAGTGACAGAGACATAGTGGGCTCAGTCAGCTCTCCCCTGTGGTCAGTGATGCAGACACAGTTGGGTCAGTCTGCTCTCCACTGGGTCAGTGACACAGACACAGTGGGGTCAATCTGCTCTCCCCTGAGTCAGTGACACAGGCACAGTGTGGTCAGTCAGCTCTCCCCTGTGGTCAGTGACAGAGACACAGTTGGGTCAGTCTGCTCTCCTTTGGGGTCAGTGACAGAGACACAGTGGGGTCAGTCTGCTCTCCCCTGGGTCAGTGACAGAGACACAGTGGGGTCAGTCTGCTCTCCCCTCAGTCAGTGATACAGACACAGTGTGGTCAGTCTGCTCTCCCCTGTGGTCAGTGACAGAGACACAGTTGGATCAGTCTGCTCTCTCTGCGGTCAGTGAAAGACACAGTGGGGTCAGTCTTATCTCCCTGGGGTCAGTGATATAGACACAGTGGGGTCAGTCTGCTCACCCCTGGGGATGTAACAGATACACAGTTGGGTCAGGCTACTCTCCCCTGGGTCAGTGACAGAGACACAGTGGGGTCAGGCTACTCGCCCCTGGGTCAGTGACAGAGACACAGTGGGGTCAGGCTGCTCTCCCCCGGGTCAGTAACAGAGACACAGTGGGGTCAGTCTGCTCTCCCTTGTGTCAGTGACAGAGACACAGAGGGGTCAGGCTGCTCTCCCCTGGGTCAGTGACAGAGACACAGTTGGGTCAGTCTTCCCTCCCTGGAGTCAGTGACAGAGACAAAGAGGGATCAGGCTGCGGTCCTCTCGGGTCAGTGACAGAGACACAGTGGGGTCAGGCTGCTATCCCCCAGGTCAGTAACAGAGACACAGTGGGGTCAGTCTGCTCTCCCTTGTGTCAGTGACAGAGACACAGAGGGGTCAGGCTGCTCTCCCCTGGGTCAGTGACAGAGACACAGTTGGGTCAGTCTTCCCTCCCTGGGGTCAGTGACAGAGACAAAGAGGGATCAGGCTGCTCTCATCTAGGGTCAATGACAGAGACATCGTGGGGTCAATCTTCTATCCCTGGCTCAGTGACAGCTACACAGTGGGGTCAGTCTGCAATCCCCTGGGTCAGTGACAGAGACACTGTGGGGTCAGTTTCCTCTCCTCTGTGTCAGTGACAGAGACAGAGTTGGGTCAGTTTCCTCTCCTCTGTGTCAGTGACAGAGACAGAGTTGGGTCAGTCTGCTCTCCCTGGGGTCAGTGATACAGACACAGTGGGGTCAGGCTGCTCTCCCTGGGGTCAGTAACAGAGACACAGTGGGGTCAGTCTGCTCTCCCTTGTGTCAGTGACAGAGACACAGAGGGGTCAGGCTGCTCTCCCCTGGGTCAGTGACAGAGACACAGTTGGGTCAGTCTTCCCTCCCTGGGGTCAGTGACAGAGACAAAGAGGGATCAGGCTGCTCTCCTCTAGGGTCAGTGACAGAGACTCAGTGGGGTCAGGCTGCTCTCCCCCGGGTCAGTAACAGAGACACAGTGGGGTCAGGCTGCTCTCCCTTGGGTCACTGACAGAGACACAGAGGGGTCAGGCTGCTCTCCCCTGGGTCAGTGACAGAGACACAGTTGGGTCAGTCTTCCCTCCCTGGGGTCAGTGACAGAGACAAAGAGGGATCAGGCTGCTCTCCTCTAGGGTCAGTGAAAGAGACACAGTGGGGTCAGTCTTCCCTCCCTGCGATCAATGATGCAGACACAGTGGGCTCAGTCTCCTCTCCCCTGTGGTTAGTGACAGAGACACAGTGGGGTCAGTCTCCTCTCCTCTGTGTCAGTGACAGAGACACAGTGGGCTCAGTCTGTTCTCCCCTGTGGTCAGTGATGCAGACACAGTGGGGTCAGTCTGCTCTCCCCTGTGGTCAGTGGTACAGACACAGTTGGGCCAGGCTGCTCTCCCCCGGGTCAGTAACTGACACACAGTGGGGTCAATCTGCTCTCCCCTGGGTCAGTAACAGAGACACAGTTGGGTCAGGCTGCTCTCCCCTGGGGTCAGTGACTGACACACACGAGGGTCAGTCTGTTCTCCTTTGGGGTCAGTGACAGAGACACAGTGGTGTCAGTTTGCTCACCCCAGGGTCAGTGACAGAGACACAGTGTGGTCAAACTACTCTCTCCAGGGTCAGTGACAGACACACAGTGGGGTCAGTCTGCTCTCCCCTGGGTCAGAACAGAGACACAGTTAGGTCAGTTTGTTCTCCCTGGGGTCAGTAATACAGACACATTGGGGTCAGTCTGCTCTCCCCTGGGTCAGTGACAGAGACACAGTGCGGTCAGTCTGCTCTCCAATGGGGTCAGCGATATAGACACAGTGGGTCAGGATGCTCTCCCCTGGATCAATAACAGAGACACAGTGGGGTCAGGCTGCTCTCCCCTGGGCCAGGGACAGAGACACATTTGGGTCAGTCTGTTCTCCCCTGGGTCAGTGAGAGAAACACAGTGGGGTCAGTCTGCTCTCCCCAGCATCAGTGACAGAGACACAATGGGGTCAGTCTCCTCTCCCCTGGGTCAGTGACAGAAACACAGTGGGGTCAGTCTGCTCTCCCCTGGGTCAGTAACAGAGACACAGTTGGGTCAGTTTGTTCTCCCTGGGGTCAGTAATACAGACACAGTAGGGTCAGCCTTTCCTCCCTGTGGTCGGTGACAGAGACAAAGAGGGATCAGGCTGCTCTCCTCTGGGGTCAGTGACAGAGACACAGAGGGGTCAGGCTGCTCGCCTCTGTGGTCAGTGACAGAGACACAGTTATGTCAGTCTGCTCTCCTTTGGGGTCAGTGAGAGAGACACAGTTGGGTCAGTCTGCTCTCCACTGGGTCAGTGACAGAGACACAGTGGGGTCAATCTTCTATCCCTGGCTCAGTGACAGAGACACAGTGGGGTCAGTCTGCTCTCCCCTGGGTCAGTGACATAAACATAGTGGAGTCAATCTTCTATCCCTGGCTCAGTGACAGAGACACAGTGGGGTCAATCTTCTATCCCTGGCTCAGTGACAGAGACACAGTGGGGTCAATCTTCTATCCCTGGCTCAGTGACAGAGACACAGTGGGGTCAATCTTCTATCCCTGGCTCAGTGACAGAGACACAGTGGGGTCAATCT
>NC_057721.1:3135832-3152816 GCF_004010195.1 Chiloscyllium plagiosum | reverse complement strand
ACAGAGACACAGTTGGGTCAGTCTCCTCTCCTCTGTGTTCAGTGACAGAGACACAGTTTGGTCAGTCTGCTCTCCCCTGGGGTCAGTGATACAGACACAGTGGGGTCAGTCTCCTCTCCTCTGTGTCAGTGACAGAGACACAGTGGGGTCAGTCTGCTCTCCACTGGGGTCAGTGACACAGACAAAGTGGGGTCAGGCTGCTGTCCCCTGGGTCAGTGACAGAGACACAGTGGGGTCAGGCTGCTCTCCCCTGGGTCAGTGACAAAGACACAGTGGGATCAATCTTCTATCCCTGGCTCAGTGACAGAGACACAGTGGGGTCAGTCAGCTCTCCCCTGGGTCAGTGACAGAGACATAGTGGGGTCAATCTGCTCTCCCCTGAGTCACTGATACAGACACAGTGAGGTCAGTCTGCTCTCCCCTGGGGTCAGTGATACAGACACAGTTGGGTCAGGCTGCTCTCCCCTGAGTCAGTGACAGAGACACAGTTGGGTCAGTCTCCTCTCCTCTGTGTTCAGTGACAGAGACACAGTTGGGTCAGTCTGCTCTCCCTGGGGTCAGTGATACAGACACAGTAGGCTCAGTCAGCTCTCCCCTGTGGTCAGTGATGCAGACACGGTGGGGTCAGTCTGCTCTCCCCTGGGTCAGTGACAGAGACACAGTGCGGTGAGTCTGCTCTCCCCTGGGGTCAGTGATATAGACACAGTGGGTCAGTCTGTTCTCCCCTGGGTCAGTGAGAGAAACACAGTGGGGTCAGTCTGCTCTCCCCAGCGTCAGTGACTGAGACACAGTGGGGTCAGGATGCTCTCCCCTGGGTCAATAACAGAGACACAGTGGGGTCAGGCTGCTCTCCCCTGGGCCAGTGACAGAGACACATTTGGGTCAGTCTGTTCTCCCCTGGGTCAGTCAGAGAAACACAGTGGGGTCAGTCTGCTCTCCCCTGGATCAGTAACAGAGACACAGTTGGGTCAGTTAGTTCTCCCTGGGGTCAGTAATTCAGACACAGTGGGGTCAGCCTTCCCTCCCTGTGGTCAGTGACAGAGACAAAGAGGGATCAGGCTGCTCGCCTCTGGGGTCAGTGACAGAGACACAGTTGGGTCAGTCTGCTCTCCTTTGGGGTCAGTGACAGAGACACAGTTGGGTCAGTCTGCTCTCCACTGGGTCAGTGACAGAGACACAGTGGGGTCAATCTTCTATCCCTGGCTCAGTGACAGAGACACAGTGGGGTCAGTCTGCTCTCCCCTGGGTCAGTGACAGAGACATAGTGGAGTCAATCTGCTCTCCCCTGAGTCTGTGATACAGACACAGTGAGGTCAGTCTGCTCTCCCCTGTGGCCAGTGACAGAGACACTGTTGGGTCAGTCTGCTCTCCCCTGGGGTCAGTGAAACAGACACAGTTGGGTCAGGCTGCTCTCCCCTGGGTCAGTAACAGAGACACAGTTGGGTCAGTCTCCTCTCCTCTGTGTTCAGTGACAGAGACACAGTTTGGTCAGTCTGCTCTCCCTGGGGTTAGTGATACAGACACAGTTTGGTCAGTCTGCTCCCCCCTGGGGTCAGTGATACAGACACAGTTGGGTCAGGCTGCTCTCCCCTGGGTCAGTGACAGAGACACATTTGGGTCAGTCTGTTCTCCCCTGGGTCAGTGAGAGACACACGATGGGGTCAGTCTGCTCTCCCCAGCGTCAGTGACAGAGACACAATGGGGTCAGTCTCCTCTCCGCTGGGTCAGTGACAGACACACAGTGGGGTCAGTCTGCTCACTCCTGGGTCAGTAACAGAGACACAGTTGGGTCAGTCTGCTCTCCTCTCGGGTCAGTGACAGAGACACAGTGGGGTCAGTCTGCTCTCCCTGGGGTCAGTGATACAGACACAGTGGGGTCAGTCTCCTCTGCCCAGGGGTCAGTGATGCAGACACAGTGGGGTCAGGCTGCTCTCCCCTGGGTTAGTAACAGAGACACTGTTGGGTCAGGCTGCTCTCCGCTGTAGTCAGTGACAGAGACACAGTGGGGTCAGTCTGCTCTCCCTGGGGTTAGTGATACAGACACAGTGGGGTCAGTCTGCTCTCCACTGGGGTCAGTGACACAGACACAGTGGGGTCAGGCTGCTGTCCCCTGGGTCAGTGACAGAGACACAGTGGGATCAATCTTCTATCCCTGGCTCAGTGACAGAGGTACAGTGGGGTCAGTCTACTCCCCCCTGGGTCAGTGACAGAGACATAGTGGGGTCAGTCTGCTCTCCCCTGAGTCTTTGATACAGACACAGTGAGGTCAGTCTGCTCTCCCCTGGGGTCAGTGATACAGACACAGTTGGGTCAGGCTGCTCTCCCCTGGGTCAGTGACAGAGACACAGTTGGGTCAGTCTCCTCTCCTCTGTGTTCAGTGACAGAGACACAGTTGGGTCAGTCTGCACTCCCTGGGGTCAGTGATACAGACACAGTGGCCTCAGTCAGCTCTCCCCTGTGGTCAGTGATGCAGACACGGTGGGGTCAGTCTGCTCTCCCCTGGGTCAGTGACAGAGACACAGTGCGGTCAGTCTGCTCTCCCCTGGGGTCAGTGATATAGACACAGTGGGTCAGTCTGTTCTCCCCTGGGTCAGTGACTGAGACACAGTGGGGTCAGTCTGCTCTCCACTGGGGTCAGTGACACAGACACAGTGGGGTCAGGCTGCTCTCCCCAGCGTCAGTGACTGAGACACAGTGGGGTCAGGCTGCTCTCCCCTGGGCCAGTGACAGAGACACATTTGGGTCAGTCTGTTCTCCCCTGGGTCAGTCAGAGAAACACAGTGGGGTCAGTCTGCTCTCCCCTGGATCAGTAACAGAGACACAGTTGGGTCAGTTAGTTCTCCCTGGGGTCAGTAATTCAGACACAGTGGGGTCAGCCTTTCCTCCCTGTGGTCCGTGACAGAGACAAAGGGGGATCAGGCTGCTCGCCTCTGGGGTCAGTGATAGAGACACAGTTGGGTCAGTCTGCTCTCCTTTGGGGTCAGTGACAGAGGCACAGTTGGGTCAGTCTGCTCTCCACTGGGTCAGTGACAGAGACACAGTGGGGTCAATCTTCTATCCCTGGCTCAGTGACAGAGACACAGTGGGGTCAGTCTGCTCTCCCCTGGGTCAGTGACAGAGACATAGTAGAGTCAGTCTGCTCTCCCCTGGGGTCAGTGATACAGACACAGTTGGGTCAGGCTGCTCTCCCCTGGGTCAGTAACAGAGACACAGTTGGGTCAGTCTCCTCTCCTCTGTGTTCAGTGACAGAGACACAGTTGGGTCAGTCTGCTCTCCCTGGGGTCAGTGATACAGACACAGTGGGCTCAGTCAGCTCTCCCCTGTGGTCAGTGATGCAGACATAGTGGGGTCAGTCTGCTCTCCCCTGAGTCTGTGATACAGACACAGTGAGGTCAATCTGCTCTCCCCTGTGGCCAGTGACAGAGACACAGTTGGGTCAGTCTGCTCTCCCCTGGGGTCAGTGATACAGACACAGTTGGGTCAGGCTGTTCTCCCCTGGGGTCAGTGATACAGACACAGTTGGGTCAGGCTGTTCTCCCCTGGGTCAGTAACAGAGACACAGTTGGGTCAGTCTCCTCTCCTCTGTGTTCAGTGACAGAGACACATTTGGGTCAGTCTGTTCTCCCCTGGGTCAGTGAGAGACACACGATGGGGTCAGTCTGCTCTCCCCAGCGTCAGTGACAGAGACACAATGGGGTCAGTCTCCTCTCCGCTGGGTCAGTGACAGACACACAGTGGGGTCAGTCTGCTCTCCCCTGGGTCAGTAACAGAGACACAGTTGGGTCAGTTTGTTCTCCCTGTGGTCAGTAATACAGACACAGTGGGGTCAGCCTTTCCACCCTGTGGTCAGTGACAGAGACAAAGAGGGATCAGGCTGCTCTCCTCTGGGGTCAGTGACAGAGACAAAGTTGGGTCAGTCTGCTCTCCTTTGGGGTCAGTGAGTGAGACACAGTTGGGTCAGTCTGCTGTCCACTGGGTCAGTGACAGAGACACAGTGGGGTCAATCTTCTATCCCTGGCTCAGTGACAGAGACACAGTGGGGTCAGTCTGCTCTCCCCTGGGGTCAGTGATACAGACACAGTGGGGTCAGGCTGCTGTCCCCTGGGTCAGTGACAGAGACACAGTGGGGTCAGGCTGCTCTCCCCAGCATCAGTGACAGAGACATCGTGTAGTCAATCTGCTCTCCCCTGAGTCTGTGATACAGACACAGTGAGGTCAGTCTGCTCTCCCCTGTGGTCAGTGACAGAAACACAGTTGGGTCAGTCTGCTCTCCCTGGGGTCAGTGATACAGACACAGTGGGGTCAGTCTGCTCTCCTCTGGGGTCAGTGATACAGACACAGTTGGGTCAGGCTGCTCTCCCCTGGGTCAGTGACAGAGACACAGTTGGGTCAGTCTGCTCTCACTGGGGTCAGTGATGCAGACACAGTGGGGTCAGTCTGCTCTCCCCTGGGATCAGTGATACAGACACAGTGGGGTCAGTCTGCTCTCCACTGGGTCAGTGTCAGCGACACATTGGGGTCAGTCTTCTCTCCCCTGGGTCAGTGACAGAGACACAGTGGGGTCAATCTGCTCTCCCCTGAGTCAGTGATACAGACACAGTGTGGTCAGTCTGCTCTCCCCTGTGGTCAGTGACTGAGACACAGTGTGGTCAGTCTGCTCTCCCCTGTGGTCAGTGACAGAGACACAGTTGGGTCAGTCTCCTCTCCTCTATGTCAGCGACAGAGACACAGTTGGGTCAGCCTGCTCTCCCTGCAGTCAGTGATACAGACACAGTGGGGTCACAGTCTGCTCTCCCCTGGGGTCAGTGATACAGACACAGTGGGGTCAGGCTGCTCTCCTGTGGATCAGTGACAGAGACACAGTGGGGTCAATCTTCCCTCCTTGGGTCAGTGATACAGACACAGTGGGGTCAGTCTGCTCTCCCCTGGGGTCAGTGATACAGACACAGTGGGGTCAGGCTGCTCTCCTGTGGGTCAGTGACAGAGACACAGTGGGGTCAATCTTCCCTCCTTGGGTCAGTGATACAGGCACAGTGGGGTCAGTCTGCTTTCCCCTGTGGTCAGTGACAGAGACACAGTGGGGTCAGTCTGCTCTCCCTGGAGTGATAGACACAGTGGGGTCAGTCTGCTCTCCCCTGGGGTCAGTGATATGGACACAGTGGGGTCAGTCTGCTCTCCCCTGGGTCAGTAACAGAGACACAGTTGGGTCAGTATGCTCTGCCTGGGGTCAGTGAACGAGACACAGTGGGGTCAGTCTGCTCTCCCCTGAGTCAGTGATACAGACGCAGTGGGGTCAGTCTGCTCTCCCCTGGGTCAGTGACAGAGACACAGTGGGGTCTGTCTACTCTCCCCTGGGTCAGTGACAGAGACACAGTGGGGTCAATCTGCTCTCCCCTCAGTCAGTAATACAGACACAGTTGGGTCAGTCGGCTCTCCCCTGTGGTCAGTGACAGAGACACAGTTGGGTCAGTCTCCTCTCCTCTGTGGTCAGTTATTGAGACACAGTTGGGTCAGTCTGCTCTTCCTGAGGTCTGTTCTTGCTGGGGTCAGTAATACAGACACAGTGCCGTCAGTCTGCTTTCCCCTGGGGTCAGTGATATAGACACAGTGGGGTCAGTCTGGTCTCCCCTGGGGTCAGTGATATAGACACAGTGGGGTCAGTCTGATCTCCCCTGGGTCAGTAACAGAGACACTGTTGGGTCAGTATGCTATGCCTGGGGTCAGTGACAGAGACACAGTGGGGTCAGGCTGCTCTCCCCCGGGTCAGTAACAGAGACACAGTGGGGTCAGTCTTCCCTCCCTGGGGTCAGTGACAGAGACAAAGAGGGATCAGGTTGCTCTCATCTGGGGTCAGTGACGGAGACACACAGGGGTCAGTTTGTTCTCCCTGGGGTCAGTAATACAGACACAGTGGGGTCAGTCTTCACTCCCTGAGGTCAGTGACAGAGACAAAGAGGGATCAGGCTGCTCTCTTCTGGGTCATTGACAGAGACACAGTTGGGTCAGTCTGCTCTCCTTTGGGGTCACTGACAGAGACACAGTGGGGTCAGTCTGCTCTCCCTTGGGTCAGTGACAGAGACGCTGTGGGGTCAGTCTTCCCTCCCTGGGGTCAGTGACTGAGACAAAGAGGGATCAGGCCGCTCCCTGCTGGGGTCAGTGACAGACACACAGTGGGGTCAATCTTCTATCCCTGGCTCAGTGACATTGACTCAGTGGGGTCAGTCTGCTCTCCCCTGGGGTCAGTGATACAGACACAGTTGGGTCAGGCTGCTCTCCCTGCAGTCAGTGATACAGACACAGTGGGGTCAGTCTGCTCTCCCCTGGGGTCAGTGATACAGACACAGTGGGGTCAGGCTGCTCTCCTGTGGGTCAGTGACAGAGACGCTGTGGGGTCAGTCTTCCCTCCCTGGGGTCAGTGACTGAGACAAAGAGGGATCAGGCCGCTCCCTGCTGGGGTCAGTGACAGACACACAGTGGGGTCAATCTTCTATCCCTGGCTCAGTGACATTGACTCAGTGGGGTCAGTCTGCTCTCCCCTGGGGTCAGTGATATGGACACAGTGGGGTCAGTCTGCTCTCCCCTGGGGTCAGTGATATGGACACAGTGGGGTCAGTCTGCTCTCCCCTGGGGTCAGTGATATGGACACAGTGGGGTCAGTCTGCTCTCCCCTGGGGTCAGTGACAGAGACACAGTGGGGTCAGTCTGCTCTCCCTGGGGTCAGTGATAGACACAGTGGGGTCAGTCTGCTCTCCCCTGAGGTCAGTGATATGAACACAGTGGGGTCAGTCTGCTCTCCCCTGGGTCAGTAACAGAGACACAGTTGGGTCAGTATGCTATGCCTGGGGTCAGTGAACGAGACACAGTGGGGTCAGTCTGCTCTCCCCTGAGTCAGTGATACAGACGCAGTGGGGTCAGTCTGCTCTCCCCTGGGTCAGTGACAGAGACACAGTGGGGTCTGTCTTCTCTCCCCTGGGTCAGTGACAGAGACACAGTGGGGTCAATCTGCTCTCCCCTCAGTCAGTGATACAGACACAGTTGGGTCAGTCTGCTCTCCCCTGTGGTCAGTGACAGAGACACAGTTGGGTCAGTCTCCTCTCCTCTGTGGTCAGTGATAGAGACACAGTTGGGTCAGTCTGCTCTTCCTGAGGTCTGTGAAAGACACAGTGGGGTCAGTCTGGTCTCCCCTGGGGTCAGTGATATAGACACAGTGGGGTCAGTCTGATCTCCCATGGGGGTCAGTGATATAGACACAGTGGGGTCAGTCTGCTCTCCCCTGGGTCAGTAACAGAGACACAGTTGGGTCAGGCTACTCTCCACTGGGTCAATGACAGAGACACAGTGGGGTCAGGCTGCTCTCGCCCGGGTCAGTAACAGAGACACAGTGGGGTCAGTCTGCTCTCCCTTGGGTCAGTGACAGAGACACAGTGCGGTCAGGCTGCTCTCCCCCGGGTCAGTAACAGAGACACAGTGGGGTCAGCCTGCTCTCCCTTGCGTCAGTGACAGAGACACAGTGGGGTCAGTCTTCCCTCCCTGGGGTCAGTGACAGAGACAAAGAGGGATCAGGCTGCTGTCATCTGGGGTCAGTGACAGAGACACAGAGGGGTCAGTCTCCTCTCCTCTCGGGTCAGTGACAGAGACACAGTGGGGTCAGTCTTCCCTCCCTGGGGTCAGAGGGATCAGGCTGCTCTACTCTGGGGTCAGTGACAGAGACACAGTGGGGTAAGGTTGCTCTCCCCCGGGTCAGTAACAGAGACACAGTGGGGTCAGTTTGCTCTCCCCTGGGTCAGTGACAGAAACATAGTGGGGTCAGTCTCCTCTCCTCTGTGTCAGTGATACAGACACAGAGGGGTCAGTCTGCTCTCCACTGTGGTCAGTGATACAGACACAGTTGGGTCAGGCTGCTCTCCCCTGGGTCAGTAACAGACACACAGTGGGGTCAATCTGCTCTCCCCAGGGTCAGTAACAGAGACACAGTTGGGGCAGGCTGCTCTCCCCTGGGGTCAGTGACAGAAACACAGTTGGGTTAGTCTGCTCTCCCCTGGGTCAGTGACAGAGACACAGTGGGGACAGTCTTCCCTGCCTGGGGTCAGTGACAGAGACAAAGAGGGATCAGGCTGCTCTCCCCGGGTCAGTGACAGAAACATAGTGGGGTCAGTCTCCCCTCCTCTGTGTCAGTGATACAGACACAGAGGGGTCAGTCTGCTCTCCACTGTGGTCAGTGACAGACACACAGTGGAGTCAGTCTGCTTACCGCAGGGTCAGTGACAGAGACACAGAGGGGTCAATCTGTTCTCCCCTGGTCAGTGACAGACACACAGTGGGGTCAGTCTGCTCCCCCCTGGGTCAGTAACAGAGACACACTGGGGTCAGTCTGTTCTCCCTGGGGTCAGTAATACAGACACAGTGGGGTCAGTCTTCCCTCCATGAGGTCAGTGACAGAGACAAAGAGGAATCAGGCTGCTCTCCTCTGGGTCAGTAACAGAGACACAGTTGGGTCAGGCTACTCTCCCCTGGGTCAATGACAGAGACACAGTGGGGTCAGGCTGCTCTCGCCCGGGTCAGTAACAGAGACACAGTGGGGTCAGTCTGCTCTCCCTTGGGTCAGTGACAGAGACACAGTGGGGTCAGGCTGCTCTCCCCCGGGTCAGTAACAGAGACAAAGAGGGATCAGGCTGCTGTCATCTGGGGTCAGTGACAGAGACACAGAGGGGTCAGGCTGCTCTCCTCTAGGGTCAGTGACAAAGACACAGTGGGGTCAGTCTTCCCTCCCTGGGGTCAGTGACAGAGACTAAGAGGGATCAGGCTGCTCTACTCTGGGGTCAGTGACAGAGACATAGAGGGGTCAGTCTCCTCTCCCCTGGGATCAGTGATACAGACACAGTTGGGTCAGTTTGCTCTCCCCTGGGTCAGTGACAGAGACATAGTGGGGTCAGTCTCCTCTCCTCTGTGTCAGTGATACAGACACAGTTGGGTCAGGCTGCTCTCCCCTGGGTCAGTAACAGACACACAGTGGGGTCAATCTGCTCTCCCCAGGGTCAGTAACAGAGACACAGTTGGTGCAGGCTGCTCTCCCCTGGGGTCAGTGACAGAAACACAGTTGGGTTAGTCTGCTCTCCCCTGGGTCAGTGACAGAGACACAGTGGGGACAGTCTTCCCTGCCTGGGGTCAGTGACAGAGACACACTAGGGTCAGTCTGCTCTCCCCTGGGTCAGTAACAGAGACACAGTGGGGTCAGTTGCTCTCCAAAGGGTCAATGACAGAGACACAGTTGGGTCAGTTTCTCACCCCAGGGTCAGTGAGAGACACAGTGGGGTCAATCTGCTCTCCATAGGGTTAGTGACAGAGACACAGTGGGGTCAGTCTGCTCTCCCCAGGGTCAGTAGCAGAGACGCAGTGGGGTCAGTTTGCCCTCCCCTGGTTCAGAGCCAGAGACACTGTTGAGTCAGTCTGTTCTCCCCTGGGTCAGTGAAGGGCATGTGCCCGAAACGTCGAATCTCCTGTTCCCTGGATGCTGCCTGACCTGCTGTGCTGTTCCAGCAATAAAGTTTCAGCTTTGATCTCCAGCGTCTGCAGACCTCACTTTCTCCTCAGTGACAGACACACACTGGGGTCAGTCTGCTCTCCCTGGGGTCAGTAATACAGGCACAGTTGCGTCAGGCTGCTCACCCCTGGGTCAGTGATGCTGACACAGTGGGGTCAATCTGCTCTCCCCAGGGTTTGTAACAGAGACACAGTGGGGTCAGTCTGCTATCCACTGGGTCAGTGACAGAGGCACAGTGGGATCAGGCTACTCTCCCCTGGGTCAGTAATACAGACACAGTGGGGTCACTTTGTTCTCCCCTGTGTCAGTAACAGAGACACAGTGGGGTCAGTCTGCTATCCCTTGGGTCAGTGACAGAGACACAGTGAGGTCAGGCTGCTCTCCCCTGGGTCTGTGACAGAGACACAGTGGGGACAGTCTTCCCTGCCTGGGGTCAGTGACAGAGACACACTAGGGTCAGTCTGCTCTCCCCTGGGTCAGTAACAGAGACACAATGGAGTCAGTTTGGTCTCCCCTGGGTCAGTGACAGAGACACAGTGGTGTCAGTCTGCTCACCCCAGGGTTAGTGACAGAGACACAGTGGGGTCAATCTGCTCTCCCCAGGGTCAGTAACAGAGACACAGTGGGATCAGTCTCCTCTCCCCTTGGTCAGTGACGGACACACAATGGGGTCAGTCTGCTCTCCCCTGGGTCAGTAACAGAGACACAGTGGGGTCAGTCTGTTCACCCTGGGGTCAGTAATACAGACACAGTGGGGTCAGTCTGCTCTCACCTGGGTCAGTGGCAGAGACATAGTGGGGTCAGTCTGCTCGCCCCTGAGTCAGTGATATAGACACAGTTGGGTCAGTCTGCTCTCCCCCGGGTCAGTAACAGAGACACAGTGGGGTCAGTCTGCTCACCCTTGCGTCAGTGACAGAGACACAGTGGGGTCAGTCTGCTCTCACCTGGGTCAGTGGCAGAGACATAGTGGGGTCAGTCTGCTCGCCCCTGAGTCAGTGATATAGACACAGTGGGGTCAGTCTCCTCTCCTCGTGTCAGTGATAGAGTCACAGTGGGGTCAGTCTGATCTCCCTGGGGTCAATGATACAGACACAGAGGGGTCAGTCTTCTCTCCACAGTGGTCAGTGATACAGACACAGTTGGGTCAGGCTGCTCTCCCCTGGGTCAGTGACAGACACACAGTGGGGTCAATCTGCTGTCCCGGGGTCAGTAACAGAGACAAAGTTGTGTCACACTGCTCTCCCCTGGGGTCAGTGACAGACACACAGTTGGGTTAGTCTGCTCTCCCCTGGGTCAATGACAGAGACACAGTGGGGACAGTCTTCCCTGCCTGGGGTCAGTGACAGAGACACACTAGGGTCAGGCTGCTCTCCCCGGGTGAGTGACAGACACACAGTGGAGTCAGTCTGTTCACCCCAGGGTCAGTGACAGAGACACAGTGGGGTCAATCTGCTCTCCCCAGGGTCAGTATCAGAGAAACAATAGGGTCAGTCTCCTCTCCCCTGGGTCAGTGACAGACAGACAATTGGTTCAGTCTGCTCTCCCCTGGGTCAGTAACAGAGACACAGTGGGGTCAGTCTGTTCTCCCTGGGGTCAGTAATACAGACACAGTGGGGTCAGTCTGCTCTCCCTGGGGTCAGTAATAGACACAGTGCGGTCAGTCTGCTCTCCACTGGGGTCAGTGATATAGACACAGTGGGGTCAGGCTGCTCTCCCCTGGGTCAGTAACAGAGACACATTTGGGTCAGTCTGTTCTCCCCTGGGCCAGTGACAGAGACACATTTGGGTCAGTCTGCTCTACCCCGGGTCAGTAACAGACACACAGTGGGGTCAACTTGCTCTCCCCTGGGTCAAAGCCAGAGACACTGTTGTGTCAGTCTGTTGTCCCCTGGGTAATTGTCAGAAACACAGAGGGGTCAGTCTGCTCACCCCAGGGTCAGTAACAGAGACACAGTGGGGTCAATCTGCTCTCCCCAAGGTCAGTAACAGAGACACAGTGGGGTCAGTCTGCTCTCCCCTGGGTCAGTGACAGAGACACAGTGGGGACAGTCTTCTCTCCCTGGGGTCAGTGACAGACACACAGTGGGGTCAGTCTGCTCTCCCCTGTATCAGTGACAGAGATACAGTGGGGTCAGTTGCTCTCCACAGGGTCAGTAGCAGAGACACAGTTGGGTCAGTTTCTCACCCCAGGTCAGTGACAGAGACACAGTGGGGTCAGTCTGCTCTCCCCAGGGTCAGTGACGGAGACACAGTGGGGTCAGTCTGCTATCCACTGGTTCAATAACAGAGACACAGTGGGGTCAGCTTGCTCTCACCTCGGCCAGTGACAAAGACACATTTGGGTCAGTCTGCTCTCCCCTGGGTCAGTGACAGAAATACAGTGGGGTCAGTCTGCTCTCCCCTGGGTCAGTGACAGAAATACAGTGGGGTCAGTCTACTCTCCATAGGGCTAGTGACAGAAATACAGTGGGGTCAGTCTGCTCTCCCCTGGGTCAGTAACAGAGGCACAGTGGGGTCAGTCTGTTCTCCCTGGGGTCAGTAATACAGACACAGTGGGATCAGGCTGCTCTCCCTGGGTCAGTAATACGGACACTGTGGGGTCAGTTTGCTCTCCCCTGGGTCAGTAACAGAGACACAGTGGGGTCAGTCTGCTCTCCCTTGGGTCAGTGACAGAGACACAGTGGGGTCAGGCTGCTCTCCCCTGTGTCAGTGACAGAGACAAAGAGGGATCAGGCTGCTCTCCTCTGGGGTCGGTGACAGAGAAACAGAGGGGTCAGGCTGCTCTCCTCTAGGGTCATTGACAGAGACACAGTTGGGTCAGTCTGCTCTCCCCTGGGTCAGTGACAGAGGCACAGTGGGGTCAGGCTGCTCTCTCCCGGGTCAGTGACAGAGACACAGTTGGGTCAGTCTGCTCTCCTCTGCGGTCAGTGACAGAGACACAGTTGGGTCAGTCTGCTCTCCACTGGGTCAATGACAGAGACACAGTGGGGACAATCTTCTATCCCTAGCTCAGTGACAGAGACATAGTGGGGTCAGTCTGCTCTCCCCTGGGTCAGTGAGAGAGACATAGTGGGGTCAGTCTGCTCTCCCCTGGGTCAGTGACAGAGACACAGTTGGGTCAGTCTCCTCTCCCTGGGGTCAGTGATACAAACACATGGGGTAAGGCTGCTCTCCCCTGTGTCAATGATACAGACACAGTTGGGTCAGTCTCCTCTCCCTGGGGTCAGTGATACAAACACAGTGGGGTAAGGCTGCTCTCCTTTGGGGTCAGTGAGACAGACACAGTGGGGTCAGGCTGCTCTCCCCCGGGTCAGTAACAGAGACAAAGAGGGATCAGGCTGCTCTCCTCTGGGTTCAGTGACAGAGACACAGAGGGGTCAGGCTGCTCCCTGCTGGGGTCAGTGACAGAGACACAGTTGGGTCAGTCTGCTCTCCTTTGAGGTCAGTGACAGAGTCACAGTTGGGTCAGTCTGCTCTCCCCTGTGTCAGTGATACAGACACAATTGGGTCAGTCTCCTCTCCCTGGGGTCAGTGATACAAACACAGTGGGGTAAGGCTGCTCTCCTTTGGGGTCAGTGAGACAGACACAGTGGGGTCAGGCTGCTCTCCCCCGGGTCAGTAACAGAGACAAAGAGGGATCAGGCTGCTCTCCTCTGGGTTCAGTGACAGAGACACAGAGGGGTCAGGCTGCTCCCTGCTGGGGTCAGCGACAGAGACACAGTTGGGTCAGTCTGCTCTCCTTTGAGGTCAGTGACAGAGTCACAGTTGGGTCAGTCTGCTCTCCACTGGGTCAGTAACAGAGACAGAGTGGGGTCAATCTTCTATCCCAGGCTCAGTGACAGAGACACAGTGGGGTCAATCTGATCTCCCCTGTGGCCAGTGACAAAGGCACATTTGGGTCAGTCTGCTCTTCCCTGGGTCAGTAACACAGACAGTGTTAGGTCAGGCTGCTCACCCAGGGTCAGTGACAGAGATACAGTGGGGTCAATCTGCTCTCCCCTGTGGTCAGTGACAGAGACACTGTTGGGTCAGTCTCCTCTCCTCTGTGGTCAGTGACAGAGACACAGTTGGGTCAGTCTGCTTTCCCTGGGGTCAGTGATACAGACACAGTGGGGTCAGTCTGCTCTCCCCTGGGTCAGTGACAGTGACACAGTAGGGACAGTTTCTCACCCCAGGGTCAGTGACGGAGACACAGTGGGGTCAGTCTGCTCTCCCCAGGGTCAGTGACAGAGACACAGTGGGGTCTGTCTGCTCTCCGCTGTGTCAGTGACAGAGACACAATGTGGTCAGGCTGCTCTCCCCTTGGTCAGTAACAGAGACGCTGTGGGGTCAATCTGCTCTCACCTCGGCCAGTGACAAAGACACAGTGGGGTCAGTTTGCTCTCCCCTGGCTCAGACCCAGAGACACTGTTGAGTCAGTCTGATCTCACCTGGGTCAGTGACAGACACACACTGGGGTCAGTCTGCTCTACCCTGGGTCAGTGACAGAGACACAGTGGGGTCAGTCTGCTCTCCCTAGGGTCAGTAATACAGACACAGTTAGGTCAGGCTGTTCACCCAGGGTCAGTGACAGAGATGCAGTGGGGTCAATCTGCTCTCCCCAGGGTCAGTAACAGAGACACAGTGGGGTCAGTCTGCTATCCCTGGGGTCAGTAATACAGACACAGTGGGGTCCGTCTGCTCTTCCCTGGGTCAGTAACAGAGACAGAGTGGGGTCAGTCTGCTCTCCCTGGGGTCAGTGACAGAGACAGAGTGGGGTCAGTCTGTTCTCCCCTGGTGTCAGTGATATAGACACAGTTGCGTCAGGCTGCTCTCCCCTGGGTCAGTAACAGAGACACAGTTGGGTCAGGATGCTCTACCCTGGGTCAGTAACAGAGACACAGTTGGGTCAGGATGCTCGACCCTGGGTCAATAACAGAGACACATTGGGTCAGGATGCTCTACCCTGGGTCAATAACAGAGACACAGTTGGGTCAGGATGCTCTACCCTGGGTCAATAACAGAGACACATTTGGGTCAGGCTGCACTCCCCTGGGCCAGTGACAGAGAAACAATTGGGGCAGTCTGTTCTCCCTGTGTCAGTGAGAGAAACACAGTGGGGTCAGTCTGCTCTGCCCAGCGTAAGTGACAGAGACACACTGGGGTGATTCCGCTCTCCCCCGGGTCAGTAACAGACACACAGTGGGGTCAATCTGCGCTCCCCAGGGTCAGTAATAGAGACACAGTGGGGTCAGTCTGCTATCCCCCCTGGGTCAGTAACAGAGACGCAGTTGGGTCAGTCTGCTCTCCCTTGGGTCAGTGACAGAGACACAGTGGGGACAGTCTTCTCTCCCTGGGGTCAGTGACAGACACACAGTGGAGTCAGTCTGCTCTCCCCTGCGTCAGTGACAAAGATACAGTGGGGTCAGTTGCTCTCCACAGTGTCAGTGACAGAGACACAGTGGGGTCTGTCCGCTTCACCCCTACGTCAGTGATGCAGACACAGTGGGGCAGGCTGCTCTCCCCTGGGTCAGTAACAGAGATGCAGTTGGGTCAGGCTGCTCTCCCCTGGGTCAGTAACAGAGACGCTGTTGGGTCAGGCTGCTCTCCCCCGGATTAGTGACAGAGGCACAATGGGGTCAGGCTGCTCTCCCCTCGGCCAGTAACAGAAATGCAGTGGGGTCAGTCTGCTCTCCATAGGGTGAGTGACCGAGACACAGTGGGGTCAGTCTACTCTCCCCAGGGTCAGTAACAGAGTCACAGTGGGGTCAGTCTGCTATCCGCTGGGTCAGTGACAGACACAAGTGGGGTCAGTCTGCTCTCCCCTGGGTCAGTAACAGAGACGCAGTTGGGTCAGTCTGCTCTCCCTTGGGTCAGTGACAGAGACACAGTGGGGTCAGGCTGCTCTCCCCTGGGTCAGGAACAGAGACACAGTGGGGTCAGTCTTCCCACCCTAGGGTCAGTGACAGAGGAACAGGGGGGTCAGGCTGCTCTTCTCTAGGGTCAGTTTCAGAGATACAGTTGGGTCAGTCTGCTCTCCCCTGGGTCAGTGACAGAGACACAGTGTGGTCAGGCTGCTCTCCCCCGGATCAGTGACAGAGGCACAGTGGGGTCAATCTGCTCTCCCCAGGGTCCGTAACAGAGACACAGTGGGATCAGTCTGCTATCCACTGGGTCAGTGACAGACACACAGTGGGGTCAGTCTGCTCTCCCCTGTGTCAGTGACAGAGATACAGTGGGGTCAGTTGCTCTCCACAGGGTCAGTGACAGAGACACAGTGGGGTCAGGCTGCTCTCCCCTAGGTCAGCAACAGAGACGCAGTTGGGTCAGGCTTCTCTCCCCTGGGTCAGTAACAGAGACGCAGTGGGGTCAGGCTGCTCTCCCCTGGGTCAGTAACAGAGACGCTGTTGGGTCAGGCTGATCTCCCCCGGATTAGTGACAGAGGCACAGTGGGGTCAGGCTGCTTTCCCCTCGGCCAGTGACAGAAATGCAGTGGGGTCAGTCTGCTCTCCATAGGGTTAGTGACTGAGACACAGTGGGGTCAGTCTACTCTCCCCAGGGTCAGTAACAGAGTCACAGTGAGGTCAGTCTGCTATCCGCTGGGTCAGTGACAGACACACAGTGGGGTCAGTCTGCTCTCCCCTGGGTCAGTAACAGAGGCACAGTGGGGTCAGTCTGTTCTCCCTGGGGTCAGTAATACAGACACAGTGGGGTCAGTCTGCTCTCCCCTGGGTCAGTGACAGAGACACAGTTGGGTCAGTGTCCTCTCCTCTGTGGTCAGTGACAGAGACACAGTTGGGTCAGTCTGCTTTCCCTGGGGTCAGTGATACAGACACAGTTGGGTCAGTGTCCTCTCCTCTGGGGTCAGTAACAGAGACACTGTGGGGTCAGGCTGCTCTCCACTGGGTCAGTTGCAGAGTCACAGTGGGGTCAGTCTGCTCTCCCTGGGGTCAGTGATGCAGACGCAGTGGGGTCTATCTGCTCTCCCCTGGGTCAGTGACAGAGACATAGTGGGGTCAGCCTTCTTGCCCCTGAGCTAGTGATACAGACACAGTGGGGTCAGTCTGCTCTCCACTGTGGTCAGTGATACAGACACAGTTGGGTCAGGCTGCTGTCCCCTGGGTCAGTGACAGACACACAGTGGGGTCAATCTGCTCTCCCCAGGGTCAGTAACAGAGACACAGTTGGGGCAGGCTGCTCTCCCCTGGGGTCAGTGACAGACACACAGTTGGGTTAGTCTGCTCTCCCCTGGGTCAGTGACAGACACACAGTGGGGACAGACTTCCCTGCCTGGGGTCAGTGACAGATACACACTAGGGTCAGTCTGCTCTCCCCTGGGTCAGTGACAGAGACACAGTGGGGTCAATCTGCTCTCCCCTGTGGTCAGTAACAGAGAAACAGTGGGGTCAGTCTCCTCTCCCCTGGGTCAGTGACAGACACACAGTGGGGTCAGTCTGCTCTCCC
>NC_057721.1:3129700-3135688 GCF_004010195.1 Chiloscyllium plagiosum | reverse complement strand
CACTGGGGTCATTCCGCTCTCCCCCGGGTCAGTAACAGAGACACATTGGGGTCAATCTGCGCTCCACAGGGTCAGTAATAGAGACACAGTGGGGTCAGTCTGCTATCCCCTGGGTCAGTGACAGACACACAGTGGGGTCAGTCTGCTCTCCCCTGGGTCAGTAACAGAGGCACAGTGGGGTCAGTCTGTTCTCCCTGGGGTCAGTAATACAGACACAGTGGGGTCAGTCTGCTCTCCCCTGGGTCAGTAACAGAGACGCAGTTGGGTCAGTCTGCTCTCCCTTGGGTCAGTGACAGAGTCACAGTGGGGTCAGTCTTCCCTCCCTAGGGTCAGTGACAGAGAAACAGAGGGGTCAGGCTGCTCTTCTCTAGGGTCAGTGACAGAGATACAGTTGGGTCAGTCTGCTCTCCCTTGGGTCAGTGACAGAGACACAGTGGGTTCAGTCTGCTCTCCCCTGTGTCAGTGACAGAGATACAGTTGGGTCAGTTGCTCTCCACAGGATCAGTGACAGAGACACAGTGTGGTCAGGCTGCTCTCCACCGGATCAGTGACAGAGGCACAGTGGGGTCAGTCTGCTCTCCCTTGGGTCAGTAACAGAGACACAGTGGGGTCAGGCTGCACTCCCCTGGGTCAGTGACAGAGACACAGTGGGGTCAATCTTCGATCCCTGGCTCAGTGACAGAGACACAATGGGGTCAGTCTGCTCTCCCCTGGGTCAGTGACAGAGACACAGTGGGGTCAATCTGCTCTCCCCTGAGTCAGTGATACAGACACAGTGGGGTCAGTCTGCTCTCCCCTGTGGTCAGTGACAGAGACACAGTTGGGTTAGTCTCCTCTCCTCTGTGGTCAGTGACAGAGACACAGTTGGGTCAGTCTGCTTTCCCTGGGGCCAGTGATTCTGACACAGTGGGGTCAGTCTGCTCTCCCCTAGGTCAGAAACATAGACACTGTGGGGTCAGGCTGCTCTCCACTGGTTCCGTGACAGAGACACAGTGGGGTCAGTCTGCTCTCCACAGGGTCAGTGACAGAGATACAGTTGGGTCAGTTGCTCTCCACAGGGTCAGTGACAGTGACACAGTAGGGACAGTTTCTCACCCCAGGGTCAGTGACAGAGACACAGTGGAGTCAGTCTGCTCTCCGCTGTGTCAGTGACAGAGGCACTGTGGGGTCACTCTGCTCTCCCTTGGTTCAGTAACAGAGACACAGTGGGGTCAGTCTGCTCTCCCTGGGGTCAGTAATACAGACACAGTGGGGTCCGTCTGCTCTTCCCTGGGTCAGTAACAGAGACAGAGTGGGGTCAGTCTGCTCTCCCTGGGGTCAGTGATAGACACAGTGCGGTCAGTCTGTTCTCCCCTGGGGTCAGTGATATAGACACAGTTGGGTCAGGCTGCTCTCCCCTGGGTCAGTAACAGAGACAAAGAGGGGTCAATCTTCTCTCCCTGGGTCAGTGACAGAGACACAGTTGGGTCAGTCTCCTCTCCTCTGTGTTCAGTGACAGAGACACAGCTGGGTCAGTCTGCTCTCCCCTGTGGTCAGTGACAGAGACACAGTTGGGTCAGTCTCCTCTCCTCTGTGTTCAGTGACAGAGACACAGCTGGGTCAGTCTGCTCTCCCCTGTGGTCAGTGACAGAGACACAGTTGGGTCAGTCTCCTCTCCTCTGTGTTCAGTGACAGAGACACAGCTGGGTCAGTCTGCTCTCCCCTGTGGTCAGTGACAGAGACACAGTTGGGTCAGTCTGCTCTCCCTGGGGTCAGTGATACAGACACAGTGGGGTCAGTCTGCTCTCCCCTGGGGTCAGTGATACAGACACAGTGGGGTCAGTCTGCTCTCCCCTGGGGTCAGTGATACAGACACAGTTGGGTCAGGCTGCTTTCCCCGGGTCAGTGACAGAGACACAGTTGGGTCAGTCTCCTCTCCTCTGTGTTCAGTGACAGAGACACAGCTGGGTCAGTCTGCTCTCCCTGGGGTCAGTGACAGAGACACAGTTGGATCAGTCTGCTCTCCCTGGGGTCAGTGACACAGTGGGGTCAGTCATCTCTCCCTGGGGTCAGTGATATAGACACAGTGGGGTCAGTCTGCTCACCACTGGGTCAGTAACAGAGACATAGTTGGCTCAGGCTACTCTCCCCTGGGTCAGTGACAGAGACACAGTTGGGTCAGTTTGTTCTCCCTGTGGTCAGTAATACAGACACAATGGGGTCAGCCTTTCCTCCCTGTGGTCAGTGACAGAGACAAAGAGGGATCAGGCTGCTCTCCTCTGGGGTCAGTGACAGAGACACAGAGGGGTGAGGCTGCTCTCCTCTAGGGTCAGTGACAGAGACACAGTGGGGTCAGGTTGCTCTCCCCCGGGTCAGTAACAGAGACACAGAGGGGTCAGGCTGCTCTCCTCTGGGGTCAGTGACAGAGACACAGTTGGGTCAGTCTGCTCTCCTTTGGGGTCAGTGAGAGAGACACAGTTGGGTCAGTCTGCTCTCCACTGGGTCAGTGACAGAGACACAGTGGGGTCAATCTTCTATCCCTGGCTCAATGACAGAGACACAGTGGGGTCAGTCTGCTCTCCCCTGGGTCAGTGAGAGGGACATAGTGGGGTCAATCTGCTCTCCCCTGAGTCTGTGATACAGACACAGTGAGGTCAGTCTGCTCTCCCCTGTGGTCAGTGACAGAGACACAGTTGGGTCAGTCTGCTCTCCCTGGGGTCAGTGATACAGACACAGTGGGGTCAGTCTGCTCTCCCCTGGGGTCAGTGATACAGACACAGTTGGGTCAGGCTGCTCTCCCCTGGGTCAGTGACAGAGACACAGTTGGGTCAGTCTCCTCTCCTCTGTGTTCAGTGACAGAGACACAGCTGGGTCAGTCTGCTCTCCCTGGGGTCAGTGATACAGACACAGTGGGGTCAGTCGGCTCTCCCCTGGGGTCAGTGATACAGACACAGTGGGGTCAGTCTGCTCTCCCCTGGGTCAGTAACAGAGACACAGTGGGGTCAGTCTGCTCTCCCCTGGGTCAGTGATACAGACGCAGTGGGGTCAGTCTGCTATCCCCTGGGTCAGTCACAGAGACACAGTGGGGTCAGTCTTCTCTACCCTGGGTCAGTGACAGAGACACAGAGGGGTCAATCTGCTCTTCCCAGGGTCAGTAACAGAGACACTGTTGGGTCAGGCTGCTCCCCCCTTGGGGTCAGTGACAGACACACAGTTGGGTTAGTCTGCTCTCCCCTGGGTCAGTGACAGAGACACAGTGGGGACAGTCTTCTCCGCCTGGGGTCAGTGACAGAGACACTCTAGGGTCAGTCTGCTCACCCCAGGGTCAGTGACAGAGACATAGTGGGGTCAATCTTCTGTCCCTGGCTCAGTGATAGCGACACAGGGGGGTCAGTCTGCTCTCCCCTGGGTCAGTGACAGAGACACAGTGGGGTCAATCTGCTCTCCCCTATGGTCAGTGACAGAGACACAGTTGGGTCAGTCTGCTCTCCCTGGGGTCAGTGATACAGACACAGTTGGGTCAGTCTGCTCTCCCTGGGGTCAGTGATATAGACACAGTGGGGTTAGTCTGCTCACCCCTGGGTCAGTGATGCTGAAACAGTGGGGTCAATCTGCTCTCCCCAGGGTCAGTAACAGAGACACAGTGGGGTCAGTCTGCTATCCACTGGGTCAGAGACAGACACACAGTCGGGTCAGTCTGCTCTCCCCTGGATCAGTAACAGAGGCACAGTGGGGTCAGTCTGTTCTCCCTGGGGTCAGTGACAGACACACAGTGGGGTCAGTCTGCTCTCCCCTGGGTCAGGAACAGAGGCACAGTGGGGTCAGTCTGTTCTCCCTGGGGTCAGTAATACAGACGCAGTGGGATCAGGCTGCTCTCCCCCCGGTCAGTAAGTGAGACACAGAGGGGTCAGGCTGCCCTCCTCTGCGGTCAGTGACAGAGACACAGTTGGGTCAGTCTGCTCTTCCCCGGGTCAGTAACAGAGACACAGTTGGGTCAGTCTCCTCTCCTCTGTGTTCAGAGACAGAGACACAGAGGGGTCAGGCTGCTCTCCACTGGGGTCAGTGACAGAGACACAGGTGGGTCAGTCTGCTCTCCTTTGGGGTCAGTGAGAGAGACACAGTTGGGTCAGTCTGCTCTCCCCTGGGTCAGTGACAGAGATATAGTGGGGTCAATCTGCTCTCCCCTGAGTCTGTGATACAGACACAGTGAGGTCAGTCTGCTCTCCCCTGTGGTCAGTGACAGAGACACAGCTGGATCAGTCTGCTCTCCCTGGGGTCAGTGACACAGACACAGTTGGGTCAGGCTGCTCTCCCCTGGGTCAGTAACAGAGACATAGTTGGCTCAGGCTACTCTCCCCTGGGTCAGTGACAGAGACACAGTTGGGTCAGTCTTCCCTCCCTGGGGTCAGTGACAGAGACAAAGAGGGATCAGGCTGCTCTCCTCTAGGGTCAGTGACAGAGACACTGTGGGGTCAGTCTTCCCTCCCTGGGATCAAAGATGCAGACACAGTGGGCTCAGTCTGCTCTCCCCTGTGGTGGTTAGCGACAGGGACACAGTGGGGTCAGTCTGCTCTCCTCTGTGTCAGTGACAGAGACACAGTGGGCTCAGTCATCTCTCCCCTGTGGTCAGTGATGCAGACACAGTTGGGTCAGTCTGCTCTCCCCTGTGGTCAGTGTTACAGACACAGTTGGGTCAGGCTGCTCTCCCCCGGGTCAGTAACTGACACACAGTGGGGTCAATCTGCTCTCCCCAGGGTCAGTAACAGAGACACAGTTGGGTCACGCTGCTCTCCCCTGGGTCAGTGACAGAGACACAGTGGTGTCAGTCTGCTCACCACAGGGTCAGTGACAGAGACACAGTGGGGTCAATCTGCTCTCCCCAGGGTTCAGTAACAGAGACACAGTTGGGTCACGCTGCTCTCCCCTGGGGTCAGTGACAGACACACACTGGGGTCAGTCTGCTCCCCCTGGGGTCAGTAATACAGACACAGTTGCGTCAGGCTGCTCACCCCTGGGTCTGTGATGCTGACACAGTGGGGTCAATCTGCTCTCCCCAGGGTCAGTAACAGAGGCACAGTGGGGACAGTCTGCTATCCACTGGGTCAGTGACAGACACACAGTGGGGTCAGTCTGCTCTCCCCTGGGTCAGTAACAGAGGCACAGTGGGGTCAGTCTGTTCTCCCTGGGGTCAGTAATACAGACGCAGTGGGATCAGGCTGCTCTACCCTGGGTCAGTAATACAGACACAGTGGGGTCAGTCTGCTCTCTCCTGGGCCAGTGACAGAGACACAGTGGGGTCAGGTTGCTCTCCCCTGGGTCAGTGACAGAGACACAGTAGGGTCAGTCTTCCCTCCCTGGGTTCAGTGACTGAGACAAAGAGGGATCAGGCTGCTCTCCTCTGAGGTCAGTGACAGAGAAACATTTGGGTCAGTCTGCTCTTCCCTCGGTCAGTGACAGAGACACAGTTGGGTCAGTCTGCTCCTCCCCGGGTCAGTAACAGAGACACAGTGGGGTCAGTCTGCTCTCTCCTGGGTCAGTAACAGAGGCACAGTGGGGTCAGTCTGTTCTCCCTGGGGTCAGTAATACAGACGCAGTGGGATCAGGCTGCTCTACCCTGGGTTCAGTGACAGAGACACAGAGGGGTCAGGCTGCTCTCCTTTGGGGTCAGTGAGAGAGACGCAGTTGGATCAGTCTGCTCTCCCCTGGGTCAGTTACAGAGACACAGTGGGATCAATCTTCTATCCCTGGCTCAGTGACAGAGACACAGTGGGGTCAGTCTGCTCTCCCCTGGGTCAGTGACAGAGACACAGTGGGGTCAGTCTGCTCTCCATAGGGTTAGTGACAGAGACACAGTGGGGTCAGTCTGCTCTCCCTGGGGTCAGTGATACAAACACAGTGGGGTCAGTCTGCTCTCCCCTGGGGTCAGTGATACAGACACAGTGGGGTCAGTTTGCTCTCCCCTGGGTCAGTAACAGAGACACAGTGGGGTCAGTCTGCTCTCCCCAGGGT